>NC_141387.1:26868722-27035387 GCF_017979445.1 Akebia trifoliata | reverse complement strand
AAGTAAAGAATCAAGGGATATATATATATATATTTTACAAGAAATTGAAAACGAGGTCATTCAAATCATTCTTTAATGTCCATCAGAAAAGACCAAGGTCAAGGGATATGCCATTTGTCAAACCAAAACTTGAAAGGGTAAAATCACCCTAAAACCTAACACTTAGCACGAGTATCAATTATCTAAAAAGACTAGGGGCAGTTTAGAGAATTCACAATTCACGTTGAAAACAAATGGCAGTCAAAACCTTGAGAGATTGTAACAAACAATTCTTCAATCCAGAGCTATGACCACTCCAACAACAACACTCTTTCTCTGCATTTCTCTCCTCCTATCCTTCACATTACGGATCTCAGCTGATTCCGAAACAGGAACCGGATCCAAATGTGAACCTGAATCTATGGGCGAATGCTACAACAAGAACGAGGCGCTTCGGCTCAAGATCATAGCCATCTGTTCCATATTGGCCACTAGCATGATTGGTGTCTGTCTCCCTCTTTTCTCACGTTTGGTTCCATCTCTTCGACCCGACGGAAACCTCTTCGTAATGGTTAAAGCCTTTGCATCTGGAGTCATTCTTGCAACTGGATACATGCATGTTTTACCCGATTCGTTTGATGATCTAAGATCCGACTGTTTACCCAATAACCCATGGAGAAAGTTTCCTTTCACAACATTTGTTGCCATGTTGTCTGCTGTTGGGACTTTAATGGTTGATTCATTTGTCATGAGTTATCACCACAGTAGGAATAGTACTGTTCGACCCGATAACCGAGTTGTTGAACCTGTTAGAGAAAATCGGGATTCGGGAAAGATTAATGGGCAGAGCCACGTGGTCGGTCATTATGGAGATGAAGAAGATGGTTCGCAAGTGTTGCGATATCGTGTAGTTGCTCAGGTTCGTTGAACTTACTTGTCCAACATTTTTAGCACCTTTTTGGGTGATTTAGACACACCCTTCAGGTTTCGATCGATATTTGAGATTGAGCGCTGGCTGACGTGGTAATGGCATAGAACCATAGATTTTTTTTTATCAAGATACACAAGGAAAAGATGTGCGGTTTTGTACCCCTACCACATAAGCCGCGTATCAAATCCACGTGCATTCATCATTATTATTCTGAAAGATAGGAAGGAGTCGTGATGAATGCGCGGTTGGGTACACGGCTGATGTGTCGAGCGCATAGAATCATAGATTTTTTTTCATCGATACACAAAAAAGATATGTGGTTCCATGCCTTTACCACGTCAGTTGTGTACAACTCAAAAAGTCACAGCCGTGTCCCGTGCAAAGATATATAGATATTTTGTCGTGAGATAGACAATTGCACATATTTATGAGAATGTGATATGTGTATCCCGAGGCAAAAAGTCTACGATTCTTTGCATATGCATGTCGGTGAGTTTTTGAGTTATCTGATTGAATTAGAAAATCATTACACTTTTCAAAATGAAGGCATGCTTCCTTTGATTTAGATTTCGTATAAGAGACTAATGTAAAATGACTTAAATACCCTTATCTTCAATCTCAAGACAAAACCCTTGTTTTTATTTTATTTTATTTTTTTGAAAATCCATCATATTAAAGCTCATCAACTTACATCTTATACGTCACATAAAGTCCTATGTTGGTCTTGGGACTTGAAGGTTGATAAAAGGGTTGAAAAAAAAAAACTTTTTCAATAATGATCTGGGAGGTTAAATAAGGGGTATTTAGGTCATTTATGCTAGTCTCTTAGAGAATACCTATGTCAATTGGGGCGTGCCATCAGTTTGTAAACATAGGGTATCTCTAATAATGACTAAAAAGTTATTTATAAAAGTGGATATATACCCATTTTGTAATTATATTTCCTTTTCCAAATGTATAAATTTTTACAAAGTTAATACCCATTTTGCTAGAGCAGCCCTTACATATAATTAATTTGAGTCGTTCTAGACTGACTTAGTTGGACATGTTGAACGTGGCGCTGACAAGAGAATCATAGATTTTTTTCTCTCAGGATACAAGAGAAAAATCTACGATTCGCTATGCACTACCATGTCAATGCAGTGTTGAGTCCAATGTCCAAGAAAGTTTGTTCAGCTTTTTCAATTAATCAACAGGGTTTTGCTAATATGTGCACTAAGGGCACACATTCAGGTTCATTAAATATACCTTGGAAATTGAATTTTCTATAAAAAAAATTAGGAGTGGCAATGGGTTGAGGTAAGGGTATCATAAAAATTTACCAAACCCAAATCCAACTCATTTATAAATAGATATACTTGAACGAACCCATATATATAACCTACTTAATAATTTTTAATCTTTATTGAAAAAATTAAGTTCTATTTTCACCATCAAAAATAAAATATCATTATTAAAAATAAAGTCATACAAACATAAAATAAGTTCAATGATGAGAAATAACTTTTTTTTGTACTTTTTTTCGAAATTCGTAGAATTTTGTTCTTTACAATCATGTGGCATCAGATCATGTTTTGATGCCATAAGGTGACGTGGTCAAAAAAATTTCCTTACTTTTTAAGGAACGTATTTTTCGATATTATTATTATTATTATTATTGGCTAAGCAAAGTTTATTTTATTATCACATGAGACATAATAGCCTAATTTGGTAAGATCTAACTATGGGTCATTTTGCCAATACTAGGAATCAAACATACATACCTTTAGATTTTAATGAAAAAAATAGAATAAAAAATGTAACTATAAATAAATCACTTATTAAGAAAATTATATATATATATATATATATATATATTTTTTTTTTTTTTAAAACTAAAGTTTAATAATATGTTAATTTCAAAATATCTTAAAACACCCTTTGTATTTGATAGAATTTGATAATAAAAAAATAAAAAAATGAATAATGAAAAAGTTATTGGAAATTCTAGGAAAAATTACTAATTTAAAAAATTCTTAAATAATTATTAATATATTTAAAATTACACATTAATGACAAAATTAATAAATAATCGTGTTCGACGGGTTGACACTATTATGACCCAAACCCAAACTAACTTCGTTTCATTTTCGAGTGGTGTTGAGATTGCCACAGCTACCAAAAATGCTCTCAAAAGATTTTTTTTACCAGAAATACCCTCAAATGCTTATTTATAGTTAATGCACCTTAAAGTGTGCCCTTAGTGCACATGTTAACAAAACCCTTAATATTAAGGCATCCAATATTTGTCTGTAACATTTGCAGGTATTGGAATTAGGCATTGTGGTTCACTCAGTAGTGATTGGGCTTTCACTAGGAGCCTCACAGAATCCATGCACCATAAGACCACTTGTCGCTGCTCTTTGCTTCCATCAACTCTTTGAAGGAATGGGTCTTGGTGGGTGCATATTACAGGTGATAATCTCTCACAAGCCAACCCCAAACCACAATTCTATTTGATTACATTGAATCTCTAGTACATTATCTTAAAAAACTTCCTTAATCAGGCTGAGTTATCACACAAGATGAAAGCAATCATGGTGTTCTTCTTCTCAGCCACAACACCTTTTGGGATTGCACTTGGGATTGGTCTATCGAATGTATATAGCGATAGTAGTCCGACGGCCCTGATCGTGGTGGGACTATTGAATGCATCATCAGCTGGGCTACTGAATTATATGGCATTGGTGGATCTCTTGGCACCAGAGTT
The DNA here is from genome assembly GCF_017979445.1 of Akebia trifoliata. Taxonomy (NCBI): domain Eukaryota; kingdom Viridiplantae; phylum Streptophyta; class Magnoliopsida; order Ranunculales; family Lardizabalaceae; genus Akebia; species Akebia trifoliata. Next base: position 27,031,728 of record NC_141387.1, on the reverse strand, counting down.
TATGGGGTCAAAGCTACAGGGCAGCATGAAACTTCAAATATGGGCTTATATTTGTGTACTATTAGGGGCTGGAGGCATGTCTGTTATGGCCAAATGGGCTTGAGAAGGCATATCACTATGTGAAAAAAACCATATTTGACGGATCAGCCCGTCAAATATGCTTGTCAAATATTTTCTTGAAGATTTTTTTTTTTTTTGGACAGCCCTTAACTGTCAAATTATTAGAAGATGAGCTTCAACAAAAAAAATTTATATATATAGTCTATGATCGTCAAATATGGAGGTCTACCAAACAATAATAAGACGGTCATCTAATTCACCAATCACAACAATTGAAATAATAACAAAAAAATCAAGAAAAAAAATCATAAAACAAAGATCATGCATAGAAACCAAATCATGACTACCAAAGAAACTCAATTCATGTCAAATCTAATTAGAAATCAAACACAAAACATATCATTGCAATACCAACTAATTCACAAATAACACTTCCTTCTATTTCGAATAGCTTTAAGAGTTAAATTCAGATATTTAAAGATATACCATCTACCTATATCTGTTGAATACAAAAGTCTCAAGCATAGACAAATCAAGCCTTTGAAACAAACAAAACCTACCATCTTTGATAATCGGATTGGGTGTACGGGCTAGATCATAGCTTGTCTAATGAGTAAGGAAAGGGTCGGCCACCAGAGGGAGTTCCCAATAGATATCTAGCACGGATTAGACAAACCTACTATTCTAAAAATGATTGGCAAAATAAATTTTCTTATTGCTATGATTGAAATCATCCTGCATAGTTCTTCTAGGTCCATGCTTCCCCCTCTCCACATAGTTCTACTTGGTCAAGAACTTATTCATTTTCATCCTTATCCTAGCTTTTATCTCTATCTTTAAAGCAGCTGTGTCCACCACCTGCAAAAAGAAAATTATAGTTCAAGATGATGAAGTGAAGAACACCAAGATTTGAAATCACACCCTACTCATTCGACCCAAAATATTAGTGGCTATTAACTCATGAGATTTCCTTATTGAAACCATCACATGTAGGGGTCCTAATCCCCCTTTATGCAAGCCATTATAGTTCAGCAGACGCACACCATAGAAAGAAAAATATTGATCCACACCAACACCATTCAAAGATTCTTTTCTTATGCAATTTTACTTAAAATAACAATCTAACTTTTATATTAAAAAAATTATAAAATAATAAATAAATATTACTTTCCATCTCCAAGGATGGAACACAGGTGCACTTGCATGAAGAGATGCGTCTAGATGTACTGCACTAAATACTGGTAGGGCCTTCCGACCACATGGAATTAAATAATTTGAAATGTAAACAAAGCAGATTTTTCTTATAATTAAGTAACTCATGCATGCAAGATTATTATGTGTAAAGTATCTAATTTGTTTAATGTATATAGAAACCTTTAAATCTGACATCTTCGATAGCTTTTCGATGCACAAATTTGACAGTGTTCCCACACCTGAGAGTTTCATTAACAACCTACATTTAGAATATCATACAAAAAAATCACACCCATCGTTGAAAAAGACAAGAAAGTTTATTAAAACAAAATTACAGAGAGAGGGAGGGAGAGATTCTTATATTTTGAGTGAATTCCATATTCTTATAGTCTTCCCAGTTCAAATACTCATCTTTATACATATATATATATATATATATATATATATATATATATATATATATATATATATATATATATAATAGGGTCAGGTTCAAGGGCCATGTGAGAAAACATGTAAGAAAACTTTCGTTTTTCAAAATAAGGGTTAGAGGTTTTGGATTGAGCTGATTTTTTGCAAGGATGGTCACTATGATGAGAAGATCATCCTCACAAAAAATCAGCTCAATCAGAAACCTCTCAATCCATCAAAAGTGATTTACAAATTAGTGATAAAAATTGAAAAAAAATCGACGGTCCACATTCTAAATCACTTTTAATGGGGTTAGAAGTTTCAGATTGGGCTGATTTTTTTTTTGGATGATCTTCCCATCATAGAGATCATCCTCACAAAAAATCAGCTCAATCTAAAATTTCTAACCCATATTTTAAAATTTTATTTACCGCCGAAAGTTTTCTTACATGTTTTCTCACATGGCCCTTGAACCTGACCCATATATATATATATATATATATATATATATATATATATATATATATATATATATATATATATATATTCTAATGTTCTAACTATGGAAAATAATAAAAGAAAATTATGTTTAATTTCAATCCTGAGATAGAACCTAAAAAGTCATAAAAGAGAAGAAAAAAGGAAGCTACCTTTAACTGTTCTAGTGCAATTGGTGACTGACCAAGAAATTGTACTGCCACGATCATCAAGAGAGAAGTTGTTTCATAGCCACCTAACAAAGAATCAAGAACAAAACTCAAATATTAAACAAAATTCAGAATTGGAGAAGATGTCGATAATAGGATGAACAAATATACCTTGTCAGACTTAACTCCATTTGCAATAGACTTGGCAAAAATTGTTCAAGATTTTTGACCCCTCTCAGATATTGTCAGCTTTTCAACATCCACACCATCTTGAGTCATACAAAAAATGCTTTCAATGGTTGAGGGTACAAAATCCTGTTCTGAAATATAATGTTATTTAAATGTGAATACACTAAACCATTTTTTTTTATAAGTTCTACACTGTACCCTTTTAGCAATTATAATTACAGTTACACCTTTGGCTTCAATGAAATAGTTGCAGATATGTTTGAAGATCTCAATCGCTATATCGCAACCTCCACATCTTTGCTTCCACCAATAAAATTTGGATGCAAAGTATTTATATAATCCATTTGAATGATTAATATTCTAGCTCCTATTCTTCAAGAACAAGGGAACCACATCTAGCCAATGTTTGTCGAATTCATTTTTAAATTGAGAATAAGAAACAAAGGTAGAAGTCTAGAAAATTGATTTCTCTCAAATTAGGATTGTAATCTAATTTTCCTTTAGAATTTAGTTGTAAGTATAAAATAATATCAATGGTATGATCTTGTTAAGGTAAAACTTGTATATATATAACAACTTATTATATTCCTTATTTTGTTCCTATGATATTTTTAAAACTTTTAGAATATTCAATTATGAAATTGAGGCAACTCAATTAGAAAAGGTAAAGCACCATGAATACTTATGCATTCCAAACTTTAAACCATATGCATAATTAAGGATGAAAATATGAGAATACTTTCATAGTTATGTTATGGACAAGTTTTACACAAAATATATGAAAATTTTCAAAAATTCCCTTGCATAGTTTCACTGTGGATGGAGAGTTAGGAATTGAATCATCAAACTTATTAATTGTACTATTAGACTGTCATGTGGATCAGACTATTAAAACAAAATCATAAGATGATAATAAGATCAATTCTGCTTCAAAAGTTAAAAAAAAAAATGTATGGAGAAGGATGGAGCTGACATGAGGAGGTTTAGTTGGAGTAGCAATCACTATGTGAAAAAAGCCCATATTTGACGGACCATCCCATCAAATTTTTTTTTTTTTTTGAAGGCCTTGAACTATCAAATTATTGGAGAATAAGCTTCAAAAAAAAAAAAAAAAAAAAAAAAAATTCCATAGAGTATGACTGTCAAATATGGAGGTTTAACAAACAATAGGACGGTCCTCTAATTCACCAATCACAATAAATGAAATAGTAATAAAAAAATAAAAATAAAATAAAAAACTAAACAAAAATCATAAAACAAGCTCCAAATTAAACTAAACAACTCAAAATTCATATTATATATTGAAATTTCATTACTAAACAAGTTGTAATTAAAGCAATTGGGCATTTACAAATGAAATTATGTCACATAATTTCTTAGAAATAAAATACAATTAGAAGCAAATAGTCATGATGCCTTTGTACTCTTCTGGCTCTCTCTGTTCTATCCTATACCATTATTTTCCTCAAGGTTTGGATTTTCCCTCCATTGCCACTGTTCTCAAAGAAATTCTAATAACGTTCTCATACCTACACAAAAAATGTTTGGTACATCGAGATATCAACCCAAAGTAATAGAACAACATAGCTAAACTTTATTCAAAAATGTTAGAAAACAAGAAATATTATATGAACACAAAATATTATTAAGATTTTCAAGAATTGTATACAACTAGAAAAATGGATTGGTTGGGATCCCATTGTGTTTTAAACTCCAACCTAACACATGCCACATAGACATCATTCCTACTCTATAGGAACATGACACAATAATAAGTGATCCTGACTCAATTACTAAAACATCAGCTTCATAATTTCCTTCCACTCATGCAAACATTACTAGAAAATAGAATTTTGGACTTTAAATATAAATGATATTGGTATATGAGACCTTCAATTTATATGCAGGAGGAATTTATCTGCTAATTTTTTATTTTCTATTATCAAGATGCTCTTATAAAAGGAGAATTCAATTATGAATCACATTAAAGTTCAAATGACTTACAATGAATCCTCAATGACAAGGCAATTCGATGCGTCAACATTCAGCATTTTAGCTGCTTCAAGGAATCTTAAAAAGCAAAAACTCAAGAAATTAGACCCAGTAAATGGATTCATGTGGATAAGAAATTCTTAAAGAGGATGCAAATCAAAACTATTTCCTACATGAGGGTAGTGGAGTTGGTCTAAGACCTTGAGATCCTTGCACAAGGTCTTGGGTTCAATACCACCCATGGACTAAAATTGATATGTGGGGTCTCGGGTTACCCCACGCTTCCTTGGGGGCTACTCCTAAACACCCCAAGTCACCAAAAATAGGAAAAAAAATCAAAATTATTTGTACTACTAAGGGGGAAAAACTATGCTGCTGCATCTCACATTTCAGGAGATGGCTTACCCATTTTCACTTCGTCGCCACAAATGATAACCGAAGAGGATTCTTTCCGGCCTAAAAATCGAAACAACAAACAAATAAGCTCAAACACTGGGGAGAAAAAAGAAGAAACAAACATAAAGTCCTTGGTGCATCTCCCATCCAAGGTGAGAAGCTTATGTTATAATGAGGATGCTAGAAGTTTTGGGGGGTTTTAAAAAAATTATACCCTGGTGGTAAGATATTTTGGTTTCTATGTTTTCCCTTGGAGAGTTTGAAGCTAATGCAATTGGTACACTATGACCATTCAAATGCTTGATTAATCGGTTAGCATCAGGAAGAGCCCTAATACTGCACCACCTGCAATAGAAAAATGCACTAATCATGTCACAAGATGTGGAAAACATTAACTGCATAGTCTGTTTCAGGTTCTGTCAGCTCTACATGGAAAATGCTATTGTAAATTAGCAGGTCTTTGAAATATGAAAAATAAACTTGTTTTAGGCTTAAGAAGAATGATATAATACAAACATAGAAAAAAAAAATTCCACATGCCTACATTTCTAATTAGATTTTTGTCCGCTTAAGAGTTCTCTGTAGAATTATATGTAGTGACAACAGTGAACCATACACAGAAAGCACACGAGGTGTAAAACTTTAGAAACAAGATGCCTTTGTATTAGCACCAAAATCTTAGTAATCCTTGAGAAACAGAACTAAAAGCAAATACATCTAATATCAAGAATTATCAATAAAACTCAAAATCCAACAAATACAATAAGATTTATAATGCTTGGGAAACACAACTATAATCAAATGAATTCAAGAACAGTGCAAGAAAACAAAAATTGGAAGAAGCCCAAAAGGAATTCCACAAAGACAATTTCTTTTTCATCGAAAAGTTAAATATGCTTGTATCAGTTAAATGTGGGATTACTGGACAATTTGAGTACTCAGCCCCATTACGCAATTTGAGTACTCTACCCCTACCTGTCCTCATCAGTCAAATACTTCTACTTAACATTATGTTCACTCTCCTACTTAACAAAATTTATATTAAAATTTAAAAGAAGATAAACATGGGGTAACCTCGCATGCATACCATATATGTATCGAGTATTCTCATCTTCATAGTGTATATGTTGCACTGTTGTGGGCAAAGCGTTCTTTCTCAACCTTTTTGATGGCCAAAACATTAGTAGTCTCAAGACCCTTGTTAAATAATAGTGATCATCATATTTCTGATAAGTTATTATTAGCTAGAATATTTTAAAATCAGCTAACCAACTCGCAATAGTGGGATTGTTTGTTAGATTAGAGAATAGTCATCATCTCAAATTCTCACTGTTTATAATTGTCAATCATGGGATTGTTCGTTGATCGTGAACTATGGAAATAAGATTCATTCAACTTGTATCGTGAATATTTTCTATTATCAAAATAGAAGCCTTTGAAAAAATCTTCATGCATGATCATTGTCCTCATGGCATTCAAGGTTCACCCTGCATTTCTAATCCTCTACTGATCTATTTTTTCTTTGTATGGTTGTTCTCGTCACTCTATAACTAAAGACAAACTATTAACATTTAAAAAGGCTTTCCATATGCTTGTTTGAAGAAATTAAGGCTGGTTGGTTTGATTGGGGTGTCTATATGGGACACATCCATGTAGCATACTCAATTAATAGAAGCCTTTGAAAAAATCTTGATGCGTGATCATTGTCCTCATGGCATTCAAGGTTCACTTTGCATTTCTAATCCTCTACTGATCTATTTTTTCTTTGTATGGCTGTTCTCATCACTCTATAATTAAAGACAAACTATTACATTTAAAGGGCTTTCCACATGCTTGTTTGAAGAAATTAGTGCTGGTTGGTTTGATTGGGGTGTCTATATGGGACACATCCCTGTAGCATACTCAATTAATAGAAGCCTTTGAAAAAATCTTGGTGTATGATCATTGTCCTCATTGCATTCAAGGTTCACCCTGCATTTATAATCTTCTACTGATTTTTTTTTTTTTTTGTACGGTTGTTCTCATCACTCTATAACCAAAGACAAACTATTAACATTTAGAAGGGTTTTCTGCATGCTTGTTTGAAGAAATTAGTGTTGGTTGATTTGATTGGGGTGTCAATATGGGACACATCCGATCTCTATTTTAATATCATCCAATCTCTCTTTATCTATGTAAGTGATCACAAAGAAATGTCACTACAACATTTTCGATGTATAGTGGTGGATTTTTCTGCTGCTACAAGATAGATTTCCGTCGGTAAAAACTATTTGCGGCGGTGAGCAGCGGAAAAGAGATCCGTAGGTGTTGCCTCCATCGCTAAATGTAGCAGCGGATAACTTGTTTTGCTATTGTAGGTAATACCTTTAGCTACGGATATGAATATCCACTGCAATAGGTCAATTTTTTCACAAATAGAATATAATAGATATACCAGCGGATATTAAGATCCGCTGCAATAGGTTAATTTTTAACCAATAGAATATAATACATATAGCGGCGGATATTAATATCCACTGCAATAGGTCACTTTTTTTTTAATATATATATATATATATATATATATATATATATATATATATATATATATATATTACATTTAACCCATGTCCTCCAACCTGCATACATTAATATAAAAAAAAAAAAAAAAAACAATAAACAACACCATTGGGGCAAGGCTAGAGTTTTGGTAGATTGTTGTTTCATTTCTTAGATCTCAATGAACCATTAAAAAAAATGTAATTAGTGAAAAATAAAACAACTTTCATTCAGCATTAGCACTATAAATTCTTATTCAACTAGTTTACACGCAAATCCAGAAAGAAAGAAATGTGCAACTCAACACTTTTAAGGCATAGTTGAATTCATCAATGCAAATAGTCTTAGAGAGAGGCAGACAAACTCAGTGCATTTCTGAGGACAAAGCATCCCAAGCACCATCACTTGAGATGATTAGCCTACCCCCTGAAGTAGATAGCTACAGTAGAGATAATATAGCAGTTATAATGAAAGACAAATAATAATGGGAAAATAACATGTTTTTACTGTCATGGACCAAAATAGAGGATTTATGTTATTTAGCTCAACTTAAAATCAATTTCACACATATGCAACAAATAAATGCACATTAAAGTAGAACTAATGTCTGCCAAACAATTATAAACCAAACAAAAAACCTGCTTATTTCTTAAATAACGTAAAATCATAAGAGTATAGTAGTCTACCCATGAGAAAGTGTCAAAAGCAAGAGCTTTTCCTATCAGTTTATGACTTAATGTCTACAATTCTACAATCCATGTATGGATCTCAGACACAGTAGACTATGAATTTATGAAACTATTGCCACAAAAAGTAGTTAAAACATACCTAGTCATTCATACAAGGTGTCTTAAAATGACTAGATACTCATTGAAAGAACTAATAAATCAAAAGGTCTTTAGCTATGTATAACTATGTGCCAATAACTAGCATCTAATGATTTTGCAATTACTTCATAGCAAAATCCTATACAAAGTTCTTTGTTCTATGACTCACTTATGGGGTTGTGTATATGTAACAGCTATCTATCAGTGTCTTTGAGTACTTGAGAAACACTTTTAAGACCTTACGAAATTCAAATAAATAATTATCTTAGCAGGAAGAAACCTAAATGCATCAAAGACCAATCATCATAGAATAGTGTCCATTAAATGTAACACTAAGAGGATTAATCAAAATTTCTATCGCTATCATAGAGAATTTATCAAGGAAAGAGAACAAGTAAAGGAAGAAGCCAAAGGGAGGAAAAAAAGATAAAATCATAAATGTACACTAGTACTATGATATAAGGATGACATTTCATTTACAGTCTTATTAAGTCTTAATGCTACAATGGATGAAATGTGAAAACACGCAGCCCACAATAAGCATCAGGCAGAGATAAATAATATTACCACTACATCATAATCAGCGTAAAACGACGGCCCAAGACTAGCCCCCTTCAACTCTCTCTAAACTCATCTTTCTCAGACTCTCTCATCATTAATAGCAAGCCACCACAGCAGCCCTTACCGATCTTTATCACCCTCCTAGACCTTTATCTCTCTCACAAACCTCCTCACTCTCACAAATTTTCTGTCTTTTCGGACAACAAGCAAAAAATACAGAAAAAAGGGGTTGAAGAAAACAAAAGAGAATAAAGAAAGAAGAAGAGAGCAGGGAGGAAAGACTGATATCATTAACAAGCTCGTCTACACCAACAAACGTACATCTTCATCCTCTACTACTCATTCCCTGGCCTTTTGGATTGTTGATGAGGTGCATTTTTCATATCTCGACATGTTATCTCCTGCTTGCATTTTTTTAATTGTGGCTTTTCAATAGGACTTGTATCAGTAACTGAAGATAAAAAACGAATTAAAAGAAGACAACAAAAACCATGAAGAGAACTATTCATGAAAACAAAGTAAAAGATACTTGGATTACTTATATTGGCAAGAATAAGTGACCAACATGAAAGTGAAAAACCTTATTTTTAATCTCATTATTCGTCTTTTATTAAAAATAATTGCCAAATAGTTTTCCAAAGCATTACTTTGAAAATTTCAAATACAAGATACCCAGATATCTTGCAATGTGCTCTTAATCTCATGATTCTCCTTCCGGACCTCCTCATGCTTAAAGTGAATTTTCTAGTATGTTAATCAATGGAAACCATAAAAAGGATAAATCAATGATTTGTTATGAGGGAGGTAATGTGGGTCTGAAAAAAGAAGAACAACTAGTGAAAAAGCATCGATGGTTCTTATCCACTTTCATGTTAAGATGTGCGATATGTGGTCCAATCTTGGGTTCCTATCCACTTTCACCTGTTATACCAACAGAGGTGTCAAAGATCTATAAAAACCGCTGCCACAAAAGAATTTGAAAAAAAAAACATGTAAATTAATTAGAAATGAAATTGAAACATGGAATCATCAAACATGGAAAGATATAAAAAAATTCAAAATATTTGATTAGTTTCATAGACTCTTCTAGAAGGGTGTGGTACTCATGTCGGACGCATGTCGAATCCTTACACTACATGGACACTTAGATGACACTTCCATTTTTTTTCTTGGTATCTTATTGCGAAGTAAAATACTAGCCTTAAACAATGTTTGAGGCAGAGCATCAAACACATGGCTGAGGTGGGAAGCTATAAGGACTCCCTAGAAAAATGAATTTCTAGAAAATCTGTATTTACCCTAAGAAACCTGTGTTTTTGGTCCAATCTCAGCCATATGTTTGGGTAGAATCTACCTCAAATACTAGAAAATAAGCACTTACATCATTTCTATGCTTTCGTATTGAAATTTTTTCATTTTCCTTTCAGCAAATACAAGATTATAGTTTCATATATTCTCCGGTCTGTAATTACATGAAACATATAGTGTAACCCAATCTATGATTCATTGTTATCTTGTTATTATATAAAGATGCTTACTACATTGTAAATTATTAAAAATTAATCTTGAGTCCATTAATCTCTTTCAGGGGTTGCCAAATCCGACTCTGTACACCCTTATTAGAATTTGACACACGTACCAATATCAATGCAACATCTTTTATTTTTGGAGAAACTCAAGTACGCATTGTCAATAATTATTGTGCAAATGATTTCTCTAACCAGGGATTTATAAGAGGTAAGAAATGAGTATGAGAAAAAATGATATCCAACCATGTTGAGTCCAAGATGATTTTTGTTCTAGACGAGGGCATGAGCCTGAGTGCTTGCATGTTTTAATTGCACACCCTTATTCTCGGTGGAGATAGCAAGCTGTCTGCAAGATTGGGAATGACAACAAATGTTGAACCTAAGCTATACTTGATCTTATAACATTTTGTAGTGGGTAGACCTGCAGTTGGAATGCCCACCCTTGCTAGACAATTCTTGGAGAGTTAAGCATTCGAGTAGGGATTGGACTTCATTTTAAATTGAACACTATTTTTCTATGTTACATACTCTTATGTTCACGTTGTTGATTAAAAAAAATGATAGTTTGTTTATCTTGGCTGAACAAGGTATTGGAATGTTGCAAAACTAGGTGTCTATCAGTCATGATGGAAGACAAGTCATCCTAGACCACAAATTGAGAATGGGTAGTTATTCAATTGAGAGCAAAGTATTTCTTGGGCTATCACTATTTTGGAGGTAGTCCACTAGTTGGGACATATATAGAATATGTAAGTAGGATACATTAAGAGTGATGGACCAAGGTCCCTCAAAGAACAAGTCTTAAAATAATGCACAAAGGAGTTGGGATAAACTCCATTAAAAATGTACCTCCCATCAGGATTGTTGGGAGAAGTTAGGAATATGCATTTTGGATTCTCTTGCTCAACCACTTCAGCAATGCGCACTACATCCAAGCTGAAGTCCGACTTCCTTGGCACTACAAAGTAGAATGATGAAGTATAAGTGATCATGCACATATTCATTTAGATATAAAAAAAAGAATCGAATAAAAGATTGGAAAGGCAAATCACAAAAAACAAGAAATATTTAACTACTCCATTAACATTTATTAAAAGATTTTTTTATTTCACCATTTGTCACCTTAGCATTAAATGGTTAAATTGAAATTATTGGAGTAGACAAATAAATTTTATGCAAAATTATTTTGTAATTTATCTTCTAAAAAATTGACACAATTTTTTTACACCTAACTCTGTCCTCTAGGTTTCTAAACAAAGCTTGCATCATTAGAAATACAGAGAAATATATGCAATTGAAAGCGCCCTCGATCCGTAGGGTGCGCGGATCCTCTTTTGACCTTTGAGGTTTGGGAGTCACCACCTAGTTATTACGGTCTAGGAACCGAACTTTGACTTTAAAAGGCAAATAGCATTAATCTACAAAAAAAATACGGGTCCGAGGATCACGTTACGGGCTTGGAAGGTGTTAGGCACCAACCCAGTTCGGCAAACGCCAGTCTCTACTAATTTCCAAATAGAACTACATTGCTAAAAAGACCTAATCAATAAAAATTTAAATATTTACCTTTACAAAGACAACGATCATGTTTCCTTAGATCTGGTAGAATAGTTCTTCGTACAACACTCTTCGCTTCGTTTTGTCACCGGATTCGTTTCGGATCTCCAAAACAAAGTATCTCCTTCTGAATTTTTTTGATTTAGTTTATGAATTTTTGAGGTATTTTGAAAGGGTTTCTAGGTGTTCTTTTGAATTAAAGTTGGGGTATGGATGTTATGTAAGGAGTTAGGACTTCAAAATTAGGGTTTTGGGAAGGTTGGGAGAGCTTTTTGACCTACTTTTTCTAGGATTTTCTCTTGGATACAAAAATAGGTTGTATAGACCCATATTTATAGATTTTTTTAATGCTTGCTAGATAGAGTTACTGTTTAATTATAATTCTTTTAGAGAGAGTTATTGTTTAATTATAATTATTTTAAGTAGAGTTATATTTTAATTAGAATTATTTTAGATAAAGTTATTATTTAATTAGAATTCTATTATGATTTTGACTTTTAGTCTCACTTGATTGATTTTAATATTTTGACTTTAGTCTTACTTGATTGACTTTAAGATTTTGACTTTAGTCTTACTTGATTGACTTTAAGATTGACTTTAGTCTTACTTGATTGACTAAGAATATATTCTTATTTTTTGAAAAACCCCCCCTTATTATATCTTTAATTCTTTGGGCCCTCAGATGGAGGGGTCCTTTAATAAATATCTGGGCTACCATCAATAATTTTGCCTGAAAGCCTGATTGATCGATTTTTTTGGTTCAGATTTTTAAATTAATTTTATTAATGTTCTACTTTACATTATTTAATGTTTTATTTATTAATTTCAAAATTTTTAATTTTTTTAATTGGAAAATTACCGTTTTACCCCTAAAGGGAACTTTTGCATTTCAAGTCCGTTTTTGATGTTCCAGGATGTTTTAGAATCGATTTTTCATAAGTAATTCAATGAGAATATTGGTTTGTGTCATTTATGAAAAATTTTATGAGAAATGGTCGTGAACTTTATGAGGGACATTTTCATAATTTTATCGAATTTTGTGAAAATTGGCGAAATGATTTATTTGATTTCGATTTGTTATTTTATGTATTTGAAAATGTTTTCCTAAGCGTAAGGGGGCTCTAAGATTGCTTTGATGTTAGGGGTATTTTAGTAATTTGATCATTTTTTAGTGATTTTTATCGTAAAATTTCTTTTTGTTTGTGAAATGATGATTTCTATATTTTTGAGGTTATATTTTCCTAGCGTAACGTGGTTTCTATAGTTTTGTCAGTTCGAAATACCTCATCCGAATTTCTGAAACACATCTAGTAACAAAATAGAGCATTAGAATGATCATCTATCATTGGGAACCGTTGCAATCGGGTTGACAAGTTGATTAATTAGGCGAGTGCAAAAATGGGGTGTCTATAGATGCCCCGCTTTGGTAGAGGGTTGAAGCAAACTAGATAGCAAATCTATTTCGGTAGATAGTGCGATTTCCAAATGCCAAAGTTAGTGACAGTTAATTTTGCAGCCTGATTTAGTAATTCGTCGGGATGTTCGGATCCTTGAGGGTAAAACTCTCCCTAAACAAGTTTGTCTGGTCCTCGAGCTTGATCTCTCACTGACAATGTTAGATCCTCAAATTTTAAAAAATTCTTCTTGACTAATGCAAAAGTGCACGTGTGTGCAATGGTGTGATGCTTACTAAGTAAAAATATTTTAGGTCTTAGAGATCTTCTCTCACTGATAATAATAATTCAAAATTAAAATGTACTTATGCAACGAAAGAAATCATGGCAAGGTTGAACAATGAGGTAATTAGAGTCATAACATTGTAGAAACTTCATTAAATCCTATTTAGAATTCTTTTTTAGAGTTCGAAAAAGTTTGAGTCTCATTGATCGGACTCGAGTCTATTGTAATCACGCTCTTCGGGCTAAGGAACTTAAACAATCTTGTTAATTCATTCTGTGATTCATAAAAGTTGGAGTCTTGTTTCTCGGACTCAAACTTATTAGAGCCACGTTTCTCGGGCTAAGGTTTATAGGAACTTAAACAATCCTATTAAAATTGGAATCTCATTTCTCAGACTCGAACTAAGGTTTATCGAAACTTAAACAATCCTGTTAATTCATTCTAAAAGTTAGAGTCTCGTTTCTCGAAAAGTCGAACCCGAACTTACTAAGCTACATTTCTTGGGCTAAGGAACTTAAACAATCCTGCTAATTCATTCTATGATTCAAAAAAAAGTTGGAGTCTCGTTTCTCAGATTCGAACTTACTAAGACACGCTTTCAGGCTAAGGTTTACAGGAACTTAAACAATCTTGTTAATTCATTCTATGATTCAAAAAAAGTTGGATTTTCATTTCTCGAACTTGAACTTAAGTTTGTAGGTACTTCAATAAACCTACTCATTCTATGATTCAAAAAGTTGGAATCTCGCTTCTCGGACTCGAACTCACTAAGCCACGTTTCTCAGGCTCAGATTTATAGGAACTTAAACAATCCTATTAATTCATTCTATGATTCAGAAAAAGTTGAAGTCTCGTTTCTCGGACTCGAACTTACTAAATCATGTTTCTCGAGCTTAGATTTATAGGAACTTAAACAATCCTATTAATTCATTTTATGATTCAAAACAAAGTTGGAGTCTCGTTTCTCAGACTCAAACTTATTAAGCCACGTTTCTCGGGCTCAGATTTATAGAAACTTAAACAATCTTATTAATTCATTTTATGATTCAAAATCGACCTCAAATTTTGAAAGATCAGGCCTTTATTGGCTTATCATGCATCTGGATTCATAATTATCATCGAACTTTTAAGTAAGATTTTCCTTTTTATCATATAATTAAGAATAAAACTTCAGAATCATAAAGACTTTCAAAAATGCCCCTAGTTTCAAGATTGGCTTTAAGTAGAACTTGACTATGAGACAGACGGAATGGATTACGTTTGAAAAATATGGACTCTGATGTATGGCAGATAGAAAAATTGACATTCCCTTAAATTTAAGACTCTTAAGATTATCATATGTGAAATAAGGGATTGATAATTTTCTTTCGAATTTCTTTAGAAAAATACTTGAGCTGGACTTAAAAAATCTTGATAAATATTATAGTAGAAGATCTTTCTCTTTAAAGTGTTTGATGATTCTACATCTTCCATTAGCGAACACTTGAACAAGTAAACATAATCTTACAGATCTTACAATGTTCAAGATGACTTTTGATTTTTTCGACTTCATCATTGTCTTCGTCGAATGTGAGCTCTTTGCTGAAAAATAAATGTTGTGGGTTGATGGTTCTGCATTTCCTAGTTTCTGCACAAGCTTCCTTCTGAATTTTTCTTCTTGATGAGACATTTCCTCCCCTTTTATAATGTCCTAATTTTTGCTTAGGGTGCCTTTCCAAATTTTCAACCTAGCGGATTTTTTTTTCTTTTTCTAAAGATGCCTTTATTTTTGCCTAGGTCGTCTTTTCAGGTTTTCAACCTAGCAATCTTTCTTTTTTATGGTTATGCCCTAACTTTTGCCTAAGTCGCCTTTTTGGATTTTCGACTTAGCGAGCTTCTCTTTTTTCTCGATAATCTTAAATATTTAACTCGAAAGTTTCTTGGTTCCCTACACCTTAACCGAGCAAATTAATATTTAGGAGGACTTAATAGGTGGGCTTAAGACATGGTTTAGAAAGAAAAAGGGTTAAAGGCTCGACTTCCCAAAATGACCCTAGTCTAATATTATCTTTTTTTGTCATTCTTTTCTATCAATTATTTTGATTATTTTCTAAATGCCCCTAGTTTGACATTCTTTTCTTTTCTGTCAATTTTTTTAATACCCCTTGTAGACACGTGATTCGTCATTACGATGACCACATCTACTAAGGTTAGGCGTCGCTACCATTCATATTGTAAGTGAGTGTGAATAGTCACCCGATGTGCATTTTTTGAAAAAGTGACATTTTTGGAGTTTAGTGACTCTCGGTGGATAAAAACTAATCGAACCTTGAGATTCAGGGTAAGCAGCGCGGTTGGAGAAAAGGGAAGGTATTAGGCACTCTTTTCTCCCCACTAAATAGTGGTAACCTCAACTCAACTCGATCATTTGATTTAAGAAAATACGAAAAATAAAATGCCACGTGTGTGCAGTTGTACCCTAAATAGGGATTTACTTTCGGCTTGATTATATGATCATCCCATTAAAGGGGATGATCCTTATAAACCTATGCCTTGAGGACCATTCATCCCAAAAATAAAATTAAAGAGAAGGAGGGGGATAATAGAAGAGGGAGGAGGAGAGGGTAGAGAAGAAGAGAGGGGGGTGGTATACTTTGAACCCACCTTGATGCTTCGATATTTTCTTTTCTTTTCTTTTATTTTTTTCCTTCTTCTTCTTTGAATCTTCTTGAGTTCTTCTTGAGTTCTTAGTGATTTAGGAAAATGTAACTTTTTGTATGATTGAAGGAGTAGAGAAGAGATGATGAGAGGATGAGTGTCTATTGTAATAATTTTTTTGTGAGACTTAGGAGAAATAATTGGTAGTATTTTTTTTTAGTAAGAGTGGGAGGGGAGAATTTTTGTAGTGAAAAGTTGGGGGCCTTTTTTAGGAAGAGGATGAGGATATTTATAGATGTTGAGGAGTTATTTTAAGGGTATAATGGGGTGAAGTGAAGAAAAATGATAGAATGGTTATTAGTTTGAGAGAGGAGTGGGTGTAATTTGGGAGAGATATGAGGGTATTTAGGGAAGGGAGGTTAAATGGGTTGTTTACAACCCAAATGGGTTGGATCTTTCAACCCATTTGGGTTGAGTGTTAGATGGAAGAGAATTGATGAGAGTGGTTGAGAAGATGAAATTGTGTGAGGGGGTAATTAATTGGTGGTTGTGATTAAGTAGTGTTTGGTTTAAGAGAATGGAGGATTTAAGAAGGTGGTTGATGATATTTTGGGAGGGTGAGGGAGATGATGCAATGTGTCAAAGTAGGTGAAAATGAAGGGTTGAGATGAGTTGATGGGAAAGGATGAGTGTTTGATTTGAGAGGATGGGTATAGGTTTAGATTGTAGATGTAGGTTTTGTAGGAAATGATGGGGGTAGATTAGGAGGAGGTATAGGTTAGGGGTGTGGGTAGATGTGTTTGATTTGAGAGAAAAGGTGATGGGTTGATGTGTGGGTAGATGAGGTTTAAAGAAAATTAATGGGATAAGTAATTGGGTGAGGGAGGTGAGATGGGGTGATGACATGTGTCACCTTTTGATGATAAAAATAGTGATTGGTTGATGTGGGTAGTGGTTTGTGGGTTAGGATTATGGGTTGGATAATGAATTGGGTATGTATAGTGGTTTGTGGGCTTTTAGTGTATTGGGCTTGGGTTTTAGGAGGGTTGTGGGTTATTTTGGATTGTATGAGATTTGTTTTGGGTTGGATTTTTGAGGGTAGGTTCATTTTAGGGTTTAGGTGATATGGGATCGATTTTAGGTTGAGGGTAAGGTGAGAAATTGATTTTAGAGATATAAGGGTTTATGGACCATAAGTGGGCTTAGGTTTTTTCTTTTTTTTCGGATTTGGAGATGGAGCGGTGGAGGGTATAGGAGGTGGTAGGCGTCCCAAGTCTCGTTTTTTAATTTTATTTATTTTTTTGAGATTTTTGAAATCATTGGTTTGATCGAGATGCCACGTGTTGGCAAATCAGGCTTTTTAGGCCCATTGGAGAATTTCATCGAGCATTAGGGTATTCTTAGATACAAGGCGGAGCGGTGAGGATTGGATAAGTGGAGGATAGGTCAAACCCCTTTGGCGGGTCCTTTGGACCATTGAGAGGTCTCAGGGGCCTCGGTTCGATTAAGACATCACTTTTTAGTAATTTTGGCTTTTGAAGTCCGTTGGCCAATTTTGTCAAAAAATCGATGTTTTGAGTGGAGCGGGGTAGATGGGAGCTTGCCGAGTCCTTTTGGTGGGCTCCCTAGACCCTTAGAGGGTCTTAAGGGCCTTGATTCGATCAAAATTCCATATTTCGATTGATTTGGGCTTTTGACGCCCGTTGACAATTTTTATTGAAAAATCTGTATTTTTGGACCCTTTTGAGTATGGGCCCATTCAAATTGGGGTGTCTACAACTGCCCTTCTTTGCAGGAATTGCGTGCAAAGAACTGCAAAGAATAGACTAAACCCTTATTTGCACGGGCAAGAGAACTTTGTAAAACACGACTTCTAATTTCGAATTAAATTGATGAATTTTGTGGAAAATGGTGCCTCAAACACGGGGTCTAACAGAGTTTTGCCTTATTAATTCATTGATCTCGATGGCGCGGAGATCATGTGAGATCTTTGATTCGATGAAAATTTGATGAGTTTTTGAAATCCGACTATTTCTTCGATCGTATTTTGACAAATCGGAGTTGAGTGCAACTCGAAAGGTTTTTGAAATTCTTTTGATTTTTGATTTTTGATTTTTGATTTTTTGATTGTTTATTTTTTATTATTTATTTTTATTTCCTCTTCATTGCCTTCTTTCATTGATCTTGCTCTATTTCTATCATAAGTTAACCTTCTCAATTCATGCATTGCCCCTTGTATTGATACCTTTGATCCTTTCAACGATGTAATCACTAAGATTGTTAGTAGTTGCCACAAATCCAAGAGAGAGTTTTGCAGTTGGAACCGAATTGACCAGGATCTAGAATGCAACAATCAGTAAAGATCCACCAGACCCAACCTCCGTAATTCCACTTCTATGAATCATTGACCAATCTGAAAGTATAGCGGAACCTGAAGGCAGAAGGCTACATAGTCTAGGTCACTTCCTTTTAGAACATATTTATTGCAACAATATCAACAGGAGCATAAGCTGCGAACGAGCTTGTTGCATCGGTGCTACTCTCTTGCAGTATCAACATACTCTTTCGCACTTCTTGATTCATTATCACACCAATATCTCTAGCTGGCATGTTACTAGTCATAACACTTGCAAGGCGTTCGCACTGTCGATCTAAGGTAGCAACCCATCGCTTTGCTCCAAATCCAAAGTCAGAGTTAACTAGTGTTCTATATGTACTGTGAACTGCTTTGTCATCCACTTCTACATGTTCGACCCATATGACCTTGGAGTAACCATTTGACATTTCTTGGATTAAACCACCTGATGGCCTTCTTTGACATCTCGATATTGGGTAGGACACAAATGATCCAAGGAAACATCGACCACCATCCAAATCTCCTCGACATGTTATTTACAATACCTTACAAAGAAACTTTCTCAAGTCAGAACCAGAGGTGAAGGGACTTGAAATTCTTCTATCATCACTTGAAAGGCTTAATTATAGTTTTCTACTAGCCTGTTGATACGACCTCAAGAGTCATTGCTTTTGAAACAATGCTAGAAAACATGGTGGACCACTGATTCACATTCATAAGGATCTCAATAAGGTTAATGTGATTCATGATAAAAATGGTAGTTTCTCGAGAAGCTTCTGACTTCAATCCGAATGGTTTTGGTCCAATTCCCCTTGGGAATGTTTGCATGTACTTGTAGACACCCCATTTTTGCATCCGCCTGATTAATCAAGTCGTCAACCCGATCGCAAAGGTTCCCAATGATGGATGTCTATTCCAATGCTTTATTTTATTACCAGATATGTTTCAGAAATCCGGATGAGGTATCTCGAACTGACAAAACTTAGAAACCACGCTACGCTAGGAAAATACGACCCCAGAAACATAGAAATCATCATCTTGCAAACCAAAAAGAAGTTTCACGATAAAAATCACTAAAAATGATTAAATTACCAAAATACCCCTAACCTCAAAACAACCTTAGAGCCTACATTACGCTTAGAAAAATCCGTTCAAACACATAAAACAACAAATCGAAACCAAGTAAACCACTTCGCCAATTTTCAAAATTTGACAAAATTACGAAAATACCCCTCATAAAGTTCACGATCATTTCATATAAAAAACTTCATAAATGACAAAAACCAACATTTCCATTGAATTCCTTACGAAAAACTGATTCCAAAACATCCTGGAACATTGAAAAACGACTTAAAACGTAAAAAATCCTCTCCGAGGGCAAAACGGCAATTTCACAATTTTCATAATTAAAAAATTCAAAATTAATAAATAAAACATTAAATAATTAAAGTGAAACATTAATGAAATTAATTTAAAAAGTTGAACCTAAAAAATCGATTAATTGGACTCTCAGGCAAAATTGTTGAGGGTTCGTGGGATATTTCTTTAAGGACCCCTCCATTTGGGGGTCCAAAAAATTAAAGATATAATAGAAGGGGGTTCTCTAAAAATTAAAAGTAAATCAAGCAAGACTGAAGTCAAGGTATTAAAGTCAATCAAGTGAGACTGAAGTCAAAATTAAAGTCAATCAAGCAAGACTGAAGTCAAGGTACTAATCGAGTCAATCTCATAAAACTAAGGTCAAAACCCTAATCTAAATTAATCAAGTCAATCTCATAAGACTAAGGTCAAAACCCTAAATCCAAACCCTAATCTAAAACTAATCAAGTCAATCTCATAAGACTAAAGTCAAAACCCTAAAACCCTAAAGAATAAGTCAAAACCCTAATTGAAACCCTAAAAGAAACCCTAATCAAATCCTAAATGCTTCTAAAAACTTTATAAATAGGAGCCTCCACACCCTATTTTCGTATCAAAGAAAAAACCCTAGAAAAAGTAGGTGAAGAAGCCTCAACAACCCCTCCAAAACCCTAATTTTGGAGCCCCAACTCCTTCCCTAACACCCCTACTCCGATTTTAACCTAAAAAACACCAAAAACCTCTCAGAAACATCCCAAAAATCCACAACAAATTCGAAGCACCCAGATCCAAGAAGGAGATACCTTACCTTGGAGATCAGAAATCAGATCCGGAGATAGAATGAAGTAAGGAACACGGTACAAGGAGCCGTTTTCGCCAGATCTGAGGGAATAGCTTTTGCAGATCAAAGGTAAGTTTATTTTTATTTTTTTTTAATCTAGATTTATCATTAGCGATGTAGATCTATTTGGGATAAGTAGAGACCGGCATTGGCCGGGCGGGGTTGGTGCCTAACACCTTCCAACCCCGTAACATGATCCCCGGATTCAGATTTCTATAGTAGATTAGTTCCTTTTTTATCCATTTAAGGGTCAACTTGGTTCCTAGACCACAATAACTAGGTGGCGACTCCCAAACCTCAAGGGTCAAAAGCGGATCCGGACACCCCGCGGATCAAGGGCGCTTTCAGTGGCGACTCCACTGGGGACATTGAGGATCAAACTTGAAAAGCCCCGAGTATGGGATACGTCGCTAGTAGGACCTTTTTATTTGATTTTTAGTTAGTTGATTATTTGCTTATTGTGTTTTATTTATTTATGTTTTTCTCTATTCTTTTGGCTTAATTATAGATCATGTGATTTAATTTTGAATATCCTAATCCGGTATATTTTTTTATGGTTCAATCGAAAGTCATTCGGAATGACCCTAGATAATGCGAGATTTCGAAGGAATAATTTTATTGAGAATGAGATAATGATTTTTGGACCATGATTTTTTTTACACATATAAGTATTTTTTTTTCCACTTATTACGTAGGCATTCGATCTCTTTTACTAGGCGAGACATGCTGTCAATTGACAGCATATAGAATTTCAAAGAGAGAAAGAAACAAAAAAAAAATTCTGCCGGCAGAAACTTTCGTTGGTGTGTATAAACCAATGTTTTTGGGGTGCTGTTAGTAGAAAGCTTTTTCTAATTATTTCGGTTTCACCCCTTTTAAATAATTTTGTTTCAAAAAGGATCCATCGTCTTCTCCATTTGGTACTGTCGACCTCAACAGTGAGAGATCGACTCCTCAAGGGTTTTAAACTCTTGTTTTTGGTTTGTGAGGCTCGAACGATCCAAATCTTGGACGTTTGAGTTTATGTTCGACTTCAACACCATTTTTAATCGGTTTTCAACCAGGTCTGTTGGGTTCCAACAGAGGTCGATCGGCTGGTTCATTCAATCTAGTCGAACTTCCATTTTTGTCCATTTTCAGCCATAACCTTCGCGTTTTTCAACGGAAACCGATCGGATTGTTCCTTCAAACTAATCGAACCCTCGATTCTAAATAGTTTTCAGCTATATTCATGGTATCTTGAGCAAGACCCGATCGGCCTGTTCTTTAAAGCCAATCGAACCTCCTTTTTAGTCGATTTCAAAGCCGTTAAGACTCAAAGAAACTTCTAATCTCATCTGATTTAGAGGCGCGAAATCTGAAATCGTTGAACCTCATCAACTTTGAAGGTTCAGTTTCGTGAGAATCCATGGTATAGATGTACAGAATTTTTGCCGATTCGGATCGGCAAGAAACCTTAGGAAATGGCCAGATTTTGCAAAGTCTGCCATTATTTCCAAAGCTCTTCTTGCAGGTTCGATTTGTCTGCAAATTTGTTCCATAAAAAATGGTAGAATTTGATGGCTTTGTGGATCAAGGAATTGGAGGAAGAACATAACCATATGTATTTGTTTTTTGGTTAAGATCATTGAGTAAGGGCTGCGTTCAAAGGCAATTTTTAATCGAACCATTACATACCGTTTTGAACTCCAATGAGTGCCATTTTTAAGCAAATCCTTCCATACTATTTTGAACTCGAGAATGTGTTTTAAAAAAAAAAGGGGGGGTTCAGCAATATGGTGCAAGAAAAGACTCATGCGTTGACAATGATCGGAGTGAGTTGGTTTTAAAAAAAGGGGAAAATCGAATAAATCGTTGGTGTCGGCAACAACCTAAATATTTTTAGTACTCTTTGTTGAGGAGTTTTAGAGAATTATTGGTAACAACCTATTGTTTATTTACAATACACCAATCTAAATGTAAACAATTCTTTGCCTTCAAAGATAATTGGCGTGTTGTAAATAAATATTGGGTATAGTAATAATGTCTCGAAATGTTATCCCAAACGATGAAATAGAGAATGATTTTGTTTCCTTTGTGAATTGTTATTGACTCACCAATTGTTCTAAGGCCGCCTTAATGATGTACGTGGAAATTGGGGTGACGCTAGTAAAAGTTGGTTTGTCAACAACAATCCACTCATTGGTTAGTTTTTTTGCTTAGGTTTTGTTTTTGTTTTATTTTAAAAAAAGGGCATTTGATTTTAAAATCTCCATCTTAATATATATCCAGTCATCCTCAAGTCATTATGCTTTGAAATTCTGAATTATTTTGGGCCATCCGAAATAACCCTTGATCGAAATACATAAGAAGTAATGCCGGATTAAATATTTGATTCTAACATGGATATGTGTGCTTGATATACTTAACGTGCTTATGCGATTGGAATGGTGTTGATCTTGATTGAATATTCACATGATTCGAATTTTTTTTTTTTATATTCATGTAATCCAATGTATGATTGGTTTGATTGAGCCCATGGGTCCATTTGTTTGGAAAAGGCCCCGGGCACACCCCACCTTGTTTTGCACACACCACATGCACGTTTACTGTTTTGAGCACTTACACGTCCCATTTAGCCAACGTGGCACTAGTGCGTGGCCCGGTCTCTTCGGAGATGCGACGTCATTCATGAAACCCACAACTCCAGTCACGTACCTTAAGGTATATCAAACTGGGGGCATCAATACCGTCTGATCAGGTGATTCTGAGAGATATATTGATGCACCCAGGCTGGAGCGACCTGAGCCTTTGACCTATTTGTAAGCCACACAGTCACATGTCCCGATTGCCAACGTAGTACTAGTACGTGGTCGGTCCCCTCGTATGATGCCAAACCATTGATGAAAGCTACAACCCTTGACTCGTACCCGTAGGTATAAAAGATAATCTAAGTATATCAATTGCACTTTTTGGTCAAAACCGGTGCCTAAGCAGATCTTGCCCCGTTGTACCCTACTGTACGAGGGGGATAGACTACGTCTATTCTAGACGAGAGGTATTTAAGTGGGCCCTTGCTCAGCATTGTGCGCCACCTCTCAACTGGAGATCGAACTGGCTGTTTTTGACTTCAGAGAAGTGAATTGAGGTTTTAGATTATCACCTATACGGTATATCAAACCAAGTCACCACGTATCGAAAGGTATATAGGTGTGCTTGGGCACGGGTGGCCAGATAAAAATGCATTGCACGTAGTAAGCTTAGAGTCTAGAAACCTTCCCGGTAGGTCACGACTCGAACTTATCGTGGGTGTTCCCGGGTTGTTTATTGAATGAATGCATGTGATTAATGAATGTATGTGAATGTATGTGAATGATGAGATCAGAATGCATGTGAATGATGAAATGGATGTATGTGAATGATGAGATCAGAGTGTATGATTGTCCTCAAGGATAAAAAATGTTGTTTTTGAAAATCAAAATGAGTGCATCGACCCAATAAAAAATCCATCTCTTGCAAATGACCCAGCCCAACTCGATCCAACAATCCTGATGGACCGGGCCATTTAAATCGAAATAGAAATCAAATTTTCAAAGAAGAAAAATGATTTACGAAGGGAAAGTATTTTCTAGAAAAAGTATTTTCCAAAATAAGTGTTTTCCAGAAAAATTGTTATAATGTTTTCTAAGAAAAAAGTGTTTTCTAGAAAATGTTTTCCATAAGAACAAGATTTTCCAAGAGAAAATATTTTACAAATAAAAATTATTTTCTAGAGAAAAAATGTTTTTCAGAAGAAAATGTTTTCCAAAAGAAAAGAAAATGAAGGAAAAATGATTTACAAAAGATATATATTTGCATGAAAAATTATTGAAATATGTTTGAAGTTGTTATTCAATGAAAACATTATTTGTCAATATTTTTCAAGAGTGCAGTAAAATTATTTTTCTTCTGAATAATCATTAAATGGATGAACTTTTTAATGGATTGGTGCACAGAATTCAATAAAATCTCAGGATTCATTTAAAATGTTATCAAGGGGGTGACATTGAAATTGGTTAAATTCACCTTCAAAGAGGTTAAGGGTTATCATTGTATCTAAGCTCAATCGTCTATCGTCTAGCTAGGGTTGTAAATCCGGTCAGTTAGAGTAAACGTCAATATCAAGTCAATAGTCAAAAATGACCTCAAAATTTATCAATATCATCCAGTTGTTCTTTGAAAATCATAGTACTTCAATCCTACCGGTTGTAAGCAATGTCTCAGTTCTCATCAAGCCCGTTTTGGGTAGTCTTGAGTTTTCATTAGTCATTTGGGTTAACTCGAGTCCTTTTTCCTAGCAAGGTCATGTCCTCCTTAGATTGAGTCTACTCTTTCTTATTGAGTCAAGTTAGTTCATCGAGTCTATAGAGGTGTCTGTTGCTCCATCTGAAATTGATCGGATAAAAGAAATTTTTGAATACCTCGAGCGCATTAACGAATTAACTAATAATTTGATAGATTTCTTTTCTGAACAAGAAGATAAGAGTCGGGCTCAACCTTTAATCGAGAAAGGAAAGGTCTTTGACCTCGAAACAAAAAATAATTCCTAAAGAGATTCAAATAGAAACCATCTTATCCCTAAAGGAACACGAGGGGATAATGAATTGACTCAGAAATTTCAAAAGACTTGTTTGTGTGATCATATGAGGGTATGCTAGGTACAAGCTTGGGTGTTGTTCAACATGGAATGGATACTCGTCTATATCAATGGAATCAAAGAAGATGTTATAAAAATGTATCAGTGCTATCCTCACTACATTTTAAGTTTCAAATCATATATTATCAGTCGATATGGGGGTACCTTTTGAATTGATCTCTGATAATGGGTCGTACTTCAAAGCATAAATCATTACTCTGTGTTCAAAGTTGAAGATCCGGAATCACAAATCATCCTCCTACCGTCCTCAGATCAATGGAACGGTTGAAGCAGTTAGTAAGAGTATCAAAACTATCATCAGGAAAATGAGTTAATAACATCGAGATTGGTCAGAAAAATTATCATTCACACTGTGGACATATCGAACTCTAATTCGATCCTCTACTGGAGCTACTCCTTACTCCTTAGTGTATGGCATGAAAGCAGTCTTGCCAGTTGAAATGGAAATTTCGTCTCTCAGGGTCTTGTTGAAAAATCATTTGTTAGAAACAGATTGGGTTCATCCACAGTATGAAGAAATAAACTTGATCGAAGAAAATGAGTTAAAGCCCTATATCACGTGCAAGCTTATCAAAGAAGAGTTGCCCGTGCATTTGATAAGAAGTTCAAAGCTCATCATTTACAAGTCAAGGATTTAACTATCAGACTTCAAAGAAAATCGAACACTCCTCCTCGATTATAGGAGAAAGTCTGAACCCAATTGGAGAAATTCATTCATTAAGGAATACTGTCTAGAAAAGTCGTCAGACTTCAAGATCATGATGGAAGTGAACTACCAGAGTCAACCAACCTTGACCAGATCAAATGGTACTACATTTAAGGAGGCCATCTTTGGCCGAATCAATTTTCCTGCAACCCAGTTCATTATCTCCTTTCTCAGCCCTTTGCAGCCCTTTCAAAAAAAAAAAAAATTGTGCCTTTTATTTCTTAGCCTGATTACTTAACCTAGGGGAGGGAAAGATCTGAACTACGTTTTGGTCTGATCCCAAAATGTTGGGGTACGTAGGCAACCTGAGAAGTTACTTCAGGCCCGACCACATCAAAAAAAAAAAAAAAATCTCTATTTCCCCACACAATAAGAGATGAAAAAAAATTCAAAATGGGGAAGAAAATTTAAAGAAAAAGAAATAATTTAAAAGGAAATGCCACACAAGGGGCATTTGGGTTTTTGAGCCTTAAAATCCTTTTCTTTTATGCCTAGTCCCAAGCCTACCTATAAAAGTCCTCCTAAGTACCGTGTGAAAAGGTCAAGGAAGGTAGTAGAACATGATCAGGCAGTAATTCTAGAATGTCAGAGGAAAAAAAAAAATAAAAAAAAATGATGAAGCCTGCTAAGTTGAAAACCCGAAAAGGGCGACTTAGGCAAAAGTAAGGCAAGCTCGCAAAGTTGAAAATCTGAAAGGACAACTTTGGCAACAATTAGAGCCAAGAAAAAAAGAAAAAACTCGCTAGATCGAAAACCTGAAAAGACGATCTAGGCAAAAGTTAGAGCAAGCTCGCTAGATTGAAAACCTGAAAAGGCGATCTAGGCAAAAGTTAGAGCAACAAATAAAAACAGAAAAAAATCCCAAGCTGAGAGCGGTCCGAACTGAAACATCAGAAGTCCGAATAATCGAGTTCAATACTTAGCTTAAATCAGACATAGACTCAGAAGCCACAAGTATCTTGTCTACGATCGATCTGAGAATTTTGACTTCCCTAAGTGAACCAATGGAGAGAAGGGTGAATTCTAAGATGAGTCTCAAAAGGAAATATTTTGTTCTTTTGAGCCTGACTCAAAATCTTCAATAGAACTAATCAAAATTAAAAGTTGGATCTTTATTGCGCTTGTGGTAATCAAATATTTCAAACCTTCATACAAGGGGTATTTTTCTTTTTCTCTAAATTATGTAATTTCCCTCCTTATACCAGGGGCATTTTTAATGATGTGTTCAATTATTTTCAATGCCATGTTTATTGTCAAACTAGGGACATTTTGTTTTTAGAGCAATGTTAATCCTAAAAACCTCAAACTTAAGGTTACCCTCTTGATAACAGTTCTTCAAAAAACTTTTGAGGTTCAAAAGAAATAAAAACTCAGGTTTTAAATTCATAAAACTTTTGGATAAATCCTTGAGGTTCAAACAAAAGCACTTCGGATCTCACATTTGACTGTGTCCAAAGATCAACTAATATGGTATTCCCAAATCCAATCATTCCTGGATTCGATCATTTCTCTTCCAGATTCAGTATCTTCCAGATTTATTCAATTCACTCTGATCAGCCTTTTCCAAATTCATTCTTTCTTTCCCAAAAGTCCTTCATTCCTTTGCCAATTTTGCTCAGTCTCCACCAAGGGTTAACTTGGATTTTGCTCAATTGCCGCCAAGGGTTATCTTGGATTTTGCTCAGTGGCCGCCAAGGGTTATCTTGGATTTTGCTCAGTTGCCGCCAAGGGTTAACTTGGACCTTGCTCAGTTTCTGCCAAGGGTTATCTTGGATTTTGCTCAGTTTCCGCCAAGGGTTAACTTGGATTTTGCTCAGTTTCCGCCAAGGGTTATCTTGGATTTTTCTCAGTTGTCGCCAAGGGTTATCTTGGATTTTGCTCAGTCTCCGCCAAGGGTTATCTTGGATTTTGCTCAGTTTCCGCCAAGGGTTATCTTGGATTTTGCTCAGTTGCCGCCAAGGGTTATTTTGGATTTTGCTCAGTTTTCGCCAAGGGTTAACTTGGATTTTGCTCAGATACCGCCAAGGGTTTTCTTGGAATTATGCTCAGATACCGCCAAGGGTTTTCTTGGAATTATGCTCAGATGCCGCCGAGGGTTTTCTCAGAATTATGCTCAGATGCTGCCGAGGGTTTTCTCGGAACTATGCTCAGATGCCGCCAAGGGTTTTCTTGGAATTATGCTCAGATGCCGCCGAGGGTTTTCTCGGAATTATGCTCAGATACCGCCAAGGGTTTTCTTGGAATTATGCTCAGATGCCGCCGAGGGTTTTCTTGGATTATGCTCAGATGCCGCCGACGGCTTTCTCGGAACTATGCTCAGATGCCGCCAAGGGTTTTCTTGGAATTATGCTCAGATGCCGCCGAGGGTTTTCTCGGAATTATGCTCAGATGCCGCCGAGGGTTTTCTTGGATTTTGCTCAGTTTCCGCCAAGGGTTATCTTGGATTTTGCTCAGATGCCGCCAAGGGTTATCTTGGATTTTGCTCAGATGCCGCCAAGGGTTTTCTTGGAATTATGCTCAGATGCCGCCGAGGGTTTTCTTGGAATTATGCTCAGATACCGCCAAGGGTTTTCTTCTTGGAACTATGCGCAGATACCGCCAAGGGTTTTCTTGGAATTATGCTCAGATACCGCCAAGGTTTTCTTGGAATTATGCTCAGATACCGCCAAGGGTTTTCTTGGAATTATGCTCAGATGCCGCCGAGGGTTTTCTCAGAATTATGCTCAGATGCTGCCGAGGGTTTTCTCGGAACTATGCTCAGATGCCGCCAAGGGTTTTCTTGGAATTATGCTCAGATGCCGCCGAGGGTTTTCTCGGAATTATGCTCAGATACCGCCAAGGGTTTTCTTGGAATTATGCTCAGATGCCGCCAAGGGTTTTCTTGGAATTATGCTCAGATGCCGCCGACGGCTTTCTCAGAATTATGCTCAGATACCGCCAAGGATTTTCTTGGAATTATGCTCAGATGCCGCCGAGGGTTTTCTCGGAATTATGCTCAGATGCCGCCAAGGGTTTTCTTGGATTTTGCTCAGTCTCCGCCAAGGGTTATCTTGGATTTTGCTCAGATGCCGCCAAGGGTTATCTTGGATTTTGCTCAGATACCGCCAAGGGTTTTCTTGGAATTATGCTCAGATGCCGCCGAGGGTTTTCTCAGAATTATGCTCAGATACCGCCAAGGGTTTTCTTGGAACTATGCGCAGATACCGCCAAGGGTTTTCTTGGAATTATGCTCAGATACCGCCAAGGGTTTTCTTGGAATTATGCTCAGATGCCGCCGAGGGTTTTCTCGAAACTATGCTCAGATGCTGCCAAGGGTTTTCTTGGAATTATGCTCAAATGCCGCCGAGGTTTTCTCGGAATTATGCTTAGATGCCGCCGAGGGTTTTCTCGGAACTATGCTCAGATACCACCAAGGGTTTTCTTGGAATTATGCTCAGATACCGCCAAGGGTTTTCTTGGAATTATGCTCAGATGCCGCCGCCGAGGGTTTTCTCGGAACTATGCTCAGATGCCGCCAAGGGTTTTCTTGGAATTATGCTCAGATGCCGCCGAGGGTTTTCTCGAAATTATGCTCAGATGCCGCCGAGGGTTTTCTCGGAACTATGCTCAGATACCGCCAAGGGTTTTCTTGGAATTATGCTCAGATACCGCCAAGGTTTTCTTGGAATTATGCTCAGATGCCGCCGAGGGTTTTCTCGGAACTATGCTCAGATGCCGCCAAGGGTTTTCTTGGAATTATTCTCAGATGCCGCCGAGGGTTTTCTCGAACTATGCTCAGACGCCGCCAAGGGTTTTCTTGGAATTATGCTCAGATGCCGCCGAGGGTTTTCTCGGAACTATGCTCAGATGCCACCGAGGGCTTTCTCGGAACTATGCTCAGATACCGCCAAGGGTTTTCTTGGAATTATGCTCAGATACCGCCAAGGGTTTTCTTGGAATTATGCTCAGTTTATATTTACTTCATGCTCAGATTTGACTCATTTCCAACTCAAACTCTTTGAAATCTATCTCAGATTTTGAGCCCACACACTTGCACAGTTGTTATATCAGTCAAGGAGAATTTTTTTTTTAAATTCAAGGATCTGACACTGTCAGTGAGAGCTCGCGCTCAAGGACCTGACATTTTTTTTAGTTCGAGGAGAGTTTTATGCTCAATGATCCGAATACCCCGACGAATTGTTAAATCAGGCTGCAAAATGAACTGTCACTAGCTTTGGCATTCGGATATCGCACTAATCTACCAAGATAGATTTGCTATCTAGTTTGCTTCAACCCTCTGCCAAAGAGGGGCATCTGTAGACACCCCATTTTTGCATCCGCCTTATTAATCAAGTCGTCAACCCGATCGCAAAGGTTCCCAATGATGGATGTCTATTCCAATGCTTTATTTTATTACCAGATATGTTTCAGAAATCCGGATGAGATATCTCGAACTGACAAAACTTAGAAACTACCCTACGCTAGGAAAATACGACCCCAGAAACATAGAAATCATCATCTTGCAAACCAAAAAGAAGTTTCACGATAAAAATCACTAAAAATGATTAAATTACCAAAATACCCCTAACCTCAAAATAACCTTAGAGCCTACATTACGCTTAGGAAAATCCGTTCAAACACATAAAACACAAATCGAAACAAGTAAAAACCACTTCGCCAATTTTCAAAATTTGACAAAATTACGAAAATACCCCTCATAAAGTTCACGATCATTTCATATAAAAAACTTCATAAATGACAAAAACCAACATTTCCATTGAATTCCTTACGAAAAACTGATTCCAAAACATCCTGGAACATTGAAAAATGACTTAAAACGTAAAAAATCCTCTCCGAGGGCAAAACGGTAATTTCACAATTTTCATAATTAAAAAATTCAAAATTAATAAATAAAACATTAAATAATTAAAGTGAAACATTAATGAAATTAATTTAAAAAGTTGAACCTAAAAAATTGATTAATTGGACTCTCAAGCAAAATTGTTGAGGGTTCGTGGGATATTTCTTTAAGGACCCCTCCATTTGGGGGTCCAAAGAATTAAAGATATAATAGAAGGGGGTTCTCTAAAAATTAAAAGTAAATCAAGCAAGACTGAAGTCAAGGTATTAAAGTCAATCAAGTGAGACTGAAGTCAAAATTAAAGTCAATCAAGCAAGACTGAAGTCAAGGTACTAATCGAGTCAATCTCATAAAACTAAGGTCAAAACCCTAAATCAAACCCTAATCTAAATTAATCAAGTCAATCTCATAAGACTAAGGTCAAAACCCTAAATCCAAACCCTAATCTAAAACTAATCAAGTCAATCTCATAAGACTAAAGTCAAAACCCTAAAACCCTAAAGAATAAGTCAAAACCCTAATTGAAACCCTAAAAGAAACCCTAATCAAACCCTAAATGCTTCTAAAAACTTTATAAATAGGAGCCTCCACACCCTATTTTCGTATCAAAGAAAAAATCCTAGAAAAAGTAGGTGAAGAAGCCTCAACAACCCCTCCAAAACCCTAATTTTGGAGCCCCAACTCCTTCCCTAACACCCCTACTCCGATTTTAACCTAAAAAACACCCAAAAACCTCTCAGAAACATCCCAAAAATCCACAACAAATTCGAAGCACCCAGATCCAAGAAGGAGATACCTTACCTCGGAGATCAGAAATCAGATCCGGAGATAGAATGAAGTAAGGAACACGGTACAAGGAGCCGTTTTCGCCAGATCTGAGGGAATAGCTTTTGCAGATCAAAGGTAAGTTTATTTTTATTTTTTTTTAATCTAGGTTTATCATTAGCGATGTAGATCTATTTGGGATAAGTAGAGACCGGCATTGGTCGGGCGGGGTTGGTGCCTAACACCTTCCAACCCCGTAACATGATCCCCGGATTCAGATTTCTAGTAGATTAGTTCTTTTTTTATCCATTATAAGGTCAACTTGGTTCCTAGACCACAAAACTAGTGGCGACTCCCAAACCTCAAGGGTCAAAAGCGGATCCGCACACCCCGCGGATCGAGGGCGCTTTCAGTACTCATCTTCACTTAGAATCTCATAAGCATGATCAAGACTATGCACTCACAACGGTTTTCCTAGTTGGGCCATTCTTATAAACTCTTCTATTGCTGCAACTACGAGTTCGATGATCAATGGTTTATCTGTCTCAGTAGGCCCGGAGGGTGATCTCAGGAGGGGCTTGCTTGGGGTCCTTGCTTCGATTCCTTCGCGTTTTGTCTAGTGAGTCGTAATGCTTCGGACGCTGAAAAATTGATGATGAGTCGGGCTGCCCGTATCCGTGCTTTGTAGGAACGCCTTGACTCTTTTTTCATGATGTTTGATTGATTGCGTTATATTCACTCTTTTTGTATTTTTCTTTTCATTATCTGAATGTATGTAAAATGTTGAAAGATTAATGCGAAGAAAATAGGTTTTGTACTTACTTGGCCTCAGGTATATCTAATGCTTTGAAAACTTGAATTTTGAATAAGTCCTAGAATCTTCATCATCGGTCAAAATAGTAGTTTTTCTTTTTTGAAATTTTATGAAATATCTTTGTCAAATGAGTACGATAAATTTAGAGTTTGTAAAATCTTTGGTTGCGACGATCTCGGTGTTTTTGCCAACCATAAAGGATATAAACGTCAATTGCTCTTTTGATTCCTTTAGAGTCATTCCCAGTGCCCTGGTATTGAAAGACTATTATCTGTTTGGGTCTCGGGATTTTTGAAAGATTTTTCCGTTCACAGTTTATACTCTTGCGGGCCAGGAGTTTTTTTTTTTTTTAAACCCTTATTGCCCCTGGTGCCAATTACGGTTTTTACCAGACCCGATTTTCATATTTTTGCGCATCGACGTCCTTTTTGGGATTTTCATCGTGCCGGTGGTTTTGATCTTGTCATAGTCTGATTCTTTTACTCATAGAGCCCTTTCAGATTTTCACCATGCCCTTTCAGACTATGCTTGTATTTTTTTTTTTTCATTACATTACAATTCTGCTCGGAGTCTCTGTGGCTTGGTAACTCAAGTTGAGCTACAAGATCGACGACTCTACTCTTGTAGTGCCATTTTTTCTTGAGTAATAGATCTAGATCCCCCTCTCGAGTTTGCTGACTACTATTTGTAGTTTGGCAACTCAAGTTGAGCTACGAGATCGGCTACTCTACATTTCGAGTACTCTTTTTTTTCGAATATCCGACCTGGATTCCCCTTTCGAGTCTTCCAACGACTAATGAGACTTTGAGCTCTGGACCAAGTCGCAAGATCATTGGTGCTGCCACTGTCATTATGTTGCCCTAGAACATTCCCTGATCAAAAAGGACTTTTGGTAGGACGAAACGTTGGCTAGGACTAATGGTAGTGGAAGGATACAAAAGGTTTAAGGTCTGGATATTAGTTTATCTAAAGTGAGATAGACATGGGTTCGTCTATTTTGTTTCGAAAAGGTGATCTATGTCTCTTCCTAACGTCTCTCGAACTTGTTTAGGCTGGAGATTTGGATCGAGCTTACATCAAGTGTCCGAGTTTTTGACTTTTTTAATTTTTTTATATTTTTAGCCATTCACAGTTTATCCTCATGCGAACCAGGAGTACTTTTGATGTTTTTGATTTTTCTATTTCTTTCTGATCTTTTTTTTTTGTTTTGTTTTGTAGTTGTTGACTTGCCCCAATCTTAGGTTAAGAAATGAACGTGATGGTTCAAAAGGGTTGACTAGGGTGTGATAGCTTGTTTGGGATAGCAAAGATGGCCTTTCGTCATCTCAGGGTCAGATTTTAAGCGTAATATTTCTTAACAGTGTCAGCGTTGATCGGTTGTGAGAAGACTTGTCCGTCCATTTCTGTGAGAATCAGAGCTCCTCCCGTCATTACCTTCTGCACGATGAATGGTCCCTCATAGTTCGGTCTGAACTTTCCTCTGACGTCTTCTTGGATTGGCAGAATCTTCTTTAAGACCAGGTCTCCTGACGAGAAATCCCTAGGCTTGACTTTCTTGTTATAGGCACGAGCTATTCGTCGTTGATAGATCTGTCCATGGCAAATGACTGCAAGGCATTTCTCTTCAATCAGATTCAGCTGATCAAACCGAGCTTGAATCCATTCAGTTTCATCTAACTCTGCTTCTTTTAAGATTCGAAGGGAGGGAATTTCAACCTCTACGGGCAAAACTGCTTCCATTCTGTAAACCAATGAATACGGAGTTGCCCCAATCGAAGTTCTGAACGAGGTTCGATAGGCGTGTAGTGCAAATGGTAACATGTCGTGCCAATCTTTGTATGTAACTGCCATCTTTTCGATTATTTTCTTGATGTTATTGTTGGCTGCCTCGACTGCTCCATTCATCTTAGGTCTGTAGGGTACAGAGTTGTGATGAATGATCTGGAAGTCTTCGCACATTTTGATCATATCTTTATTCTTGAAATTCTTGGCATTGTCAGTTACCAATCCGCTTGGAAGTCCATACCTGCAAATGATGTTGTTCTTGACAAACTTCATGACGTTGCTTTTGCTGACATTGACATATGATGCAGCTTCTACCCATTTTGTGAAGTAATCGATAGCGACAAGGATGAAACGATGCTCATTTACAGCTTTTGGCGAGATCTGCCCAATGACGTCCATGCCCCAGAGTGAGAGGGCCAAGGAATGGTCATATTATGTAGTTCTGAAGGTGGGGCATTAATCTTGTTGGCGTAGATCTGACATAGATGGCATTTGTGGACGTGCTGATAGCAGTCACTCTCCATTGTCGACCAATAGTATCCCATCCTCATGATCTTCTTGGCCAGCATGTGACATTCATGTGGCCCTCAGCCATGTCTCTCGTCTCTCATGTAACAGTCTCATGTAGTCTTTCGCTTCTGTTTCTAACACACACCTAAGTAAGATCTCATGGTACGACTTCTTGTACAGAATATCGTTGCTCAAGAAAAATTATCCTGCTAGCTTCTAAATGGTCTTTCTATCATTTGGCGTTGCATCTGAGGGGAGCGTTCAATCTTCAAGATATGCCTTGATGTCAGAATACCATGGCTTTTCTTCAGATTCTTCTACTTCAATGGATAAGCAATAGGCTGGCTCATCTTGAATTCCAATCTCAATGGGGTCGATGATTAGGTCTTTCGAGATGTTGATCATAGAGACAAATGTAGCTAGTGCATCTACAAACTGATTCTTAGCTCTCGACATATACGTGAATGAAATCCTATCAAAGCGCGAGCTTAGTTCTTCCAGATACTCGTGGTAGGGGACCAGTCTCTACTCTCGAGTCTTCCATTCTCCAGTCGTCTGATAGACTACTAAGATTGAGTCTCCGAAAACATCGATCTCATCTATCTCGAGATCCAGTGCTGCCTTTAACCCTATTATGCATGCTTCATATTCAGCCTCATTGTTGGAACATTGGAATTTTAGTCTGATTGCGATTGTCATGTGGGATCCATCTGGCTTGATCAGAACTGTCCCTATTCTGTTTCCTTTCTGATTGGCTGCTCCGTTGAAATACATTTTCCAGCCTGGCTTCTTATCATCGTCTTCAACCTCAGTGACCAGTGTGGCTTCATCAGGAAAGTTTGTTTTTAATGACTCGTAATCAGGCAATTGGTGCTTGGCGAGGTGATCGGCGATGACTTCCCCTTTGATGGCCTTCTAAGTGACATAGGTGATGTCAAACTCAGCTAATAATAGTTGCCATTTTGCAGTGCGACCTATTAATGCTGGTTTCTCGAATAGGTATTTCAGGGGGTCCATCCTAGCAATTAGCATAGTCGAGTAACTCAGCAAATAATGACGTAGTCGTTGAGATGCCCAGACTAATGCGCAGCAAGTCTTCTCAAGTGTCGAATATTTTACTTCATACTCGGTAAATTTCTTGCTGAGATAGTAAATGGCATATTCCTTCCGTCCTGATTCATCGTGTTATCCCAGTACACACCCCATTGACGTTTCTTGTACTGAGATGTACATAAGTAGGGGTCACCCTGGAGTAGGAGGGACTAGGACTGGTGGATTGAGTAGATATTGCTTGATCTTATCGAATGCTTCCTAACAGTCTTCGTTCCACTTTTTTGGTGTGTCTTTCCTGAGTAGCTTGAAGACTGGCTCATAGATAGGCGTAAGCTGAGCAATGAAACGGTTAATATACTGTATTCTCCCCAAGAACGCCCGAACATCTCTCTCTGAAATAGGTGCTTTCATCTCGAGGATATACTTAATTTTTGCCGGATCTATCTCGATGCCTCTTCTGCTGATGATGAAACCTAGTAGTTTGCCCGATGTTGCCCCGAATACACATTTTGCAGGATTTAGCCTTAAACTGTACTTCCTCAGCCTGTTGAACAACTTTTTTAGATTCACCGGATGATCTTCTTCAATGTCGGATTTAGCAATCATGTCGTCTACGTAGACCTCCATTTCCTTGTGGATTATATCGTGGAATAGTACGGTCATTGCCCGTTGGTAAGTCACCCCTGCGTTCTTCAGTCCAAATGGCATGACTTTGTAGTAGAAAGTACCCTATGGTGTGATAAATGCAGTCTTTTC
The DNA here is from genome assembly GCF_017979445.1 of Akebia trifoliata. NCBI lineage: Eukaryota > Viridiplantae > Streptophyta > Magnoliopsida > Ranunculales > Lardizabalaceae > Akebia > Akebia trifoliata. The sequence goes on along the minus strand of NC_141387.1, from coordinate 26,995,050 downwards.
CTAGTCTTCTTCCGCCATTTTTATCTGGTTATAGCCTGAAAAGTCGTCCATGAATGAGAACATACTGTGCTATGCTGTACTATCGACTAGAATGTCGATGTGTGGAAGTAGAAAATCATCCTTAGGACTGGCCTTGTTCAAGTGTCAATAGTCAACACACATGCGTACCTTCCCATCTTTCTTGGGTACTAGGACGACATTAGCCAACCACTCAGGGTACGTAGAGACTGCAAGAAATCCGACTTCAAACTGTTTCATGACCTCATCCTTGACCTTGAGGGTCTATTCTAGCTTTAATCTTCTCAATTTCTGCTTGATCGACTTGCTTCCAGAGGAAATTGGTAGCTTGTGCACAACAAGATCTGTGTCCAATCCCGGCATATCCTTGTACTACCATGCGAAAATGTCTTGATAGTTTCGTAAGAGTTTGACCATTTCTTCTTTCTGTTGCGACGTTAATAAGACTCCGATCTTGACAATTCGTGGGTTCTCTTCGGTACCAAGATTAATTGAATCTGCATCCTCAATGTTTGGCTGAACACCTTTCTCGTGACATTCTACCAAGTCTTTGATTTCTTTAGGTTGGTATTCCATTTCGTCCTCAGACTCTTCTTCGATCCCCATGAGGTCAAAGTCGAGTTCAAGATCGAAATCATACTCGTCCCTTTCAAATTCTGTGTTATCTGGATACTCATTTGATTGAGACAGATCCCTTGAAAACTCTTTTTTTGACTTTTGAAAAATATCTATTTTTTTTGTAATTTTGAAAACTTTTTGATTTTTTATTTTTTTGAGAAATTTTTGATTTTTTTTCTTTTTAAGGAATATTTGTTTTTTTTGTTGCTTTTCGAATACCTGAAATAAGAAGAACAATCATGCAAATTCATTAATAAAGATAGGGAGCCCTCAAAACAGTCTTTACCTGAGGACGAGGGCTCGTTATGATCCTCGGACAAACTAGATTCATTTAACAGCATTTTTTTTAGGCCTCAACAGCCTCAAGGGTTAACGAGAATTCTTCCCAATTGTTTAGAGCTTCCCCTTCTCTGAGGGGGCGAATGAGATGAGCAAGTGATTTGTTGGATGATTTGGTCGGTGGTTCGGAGATGACCATGATCTCCAATTGATCTTTGTCAAGTTGGGGCATAGTCCCTCCCAAGCTTGGTGGGATGACAACTGATGCCCAGCTGATGCTAGTAGTGAATGGTGATTTTTTCTCTTGGCTCGTGGTGGTTTCCACGTTGGTTGATTCTAGAGTCGTTTCTGATAGACTTTCATCTGAATCCCCATTGAATAAGACATCATTGCCTTCTATGAAGGATGATTGGGACTCAACGACTAAGTCTTCTTGACCATGCACTGGTGCGAAATTTACCATTTTTGACTTTTTTGCTGGTGATGGTTCTGATAAGCTATCGGGTCTAATATGTGATTTTGGGAAGGTAATGCTGATATGTGAAACTCTGCCTAGATTCCAGACATTCGGTTCACAGTTTTGCCTTCTCACTAGTCGAAGCTCTTTTTTCTTATCATTCATTTCTACAATATCCCTTTTTGTGGGCCTAAATCCCAGACCAAAATAAGGATTGTGCTTTTTGACTTCGACCGGTGTAGCTCTTCCTCTTCCTCCCGGCCCCAACCCTTACCTGGGTCGGTAACCTGTTTTTTTCATAACCCGACCAACCATCAGATTTGTTCTCGATAGCTTTGCCCTTACCTTCTCTTTCCCCTTCTCAATATGATTGACAGTAGCGAATTGATAAGAGTGGTACATTACCTTATCCTTCGTCATCTCAATGTCGATGAATGGTACATCTGGAGTTCTTCCAGCTGGGATAAGATTTTCTGCCAGTACCGATATCATTCTCTGCCCCATAATGAATTTGACTCTTTGGTGCAACGAAGACGGTACAGCCCCTGCTATATGATCCATGGCCTGCCTAGTAATAAATTGAAGGTTGTCGGTATCTCCATGACCTCAAATGTTAATTCAAAGGTAGAAGGACCTATTGTGATCGGTAAATCCACTTCTCCCAAGGAATTTCTTCCTGAACTGTCGAAGCCTCGGACAACCTTGTTGTTTGGCTTGACATGTGACCTATCAGCCTTGAGTTTTCGGAAGGTCTCAAGCGGATAAACATTAAGCGCTGAGCCATTATCAATCAGCACCCCTGCAACCATCATGCCTTTGCATATGACCATGATGTTTAGTGGCTCAACGTGTCCCGTTCCTTCCGACACAAATTCATTTTCAGTGAAAATAATGGGATTGGGGGCCATTATCTAGCCAACTATCTATTCTAACTGTGCTGGCGAAGTGGTTGCAGGTACATGCGATTTTTCCAAAACTCTCAGTAATGCCTTTTGGTGTTCTTCTGACTTTTGCATCAGACCTAGAATACTGATTTGAGCTGGCTGTTTGTTTAATTGGTCCATTATATTATGCTCACTCTTGCGAACGAGCTTAATGAAATATGCAGCCTCTTTATCTGACACCTTCACCTTATCTTCTTTCTGGTCACTCTCGCTCATTTTGTCCTTTCCTTTTACTTTTCTTTTCTCTTCGTCTATGATGTCTTTTGTTGTTTCTTCAGTCTCTTCCCTGATGCTTACCCCCTTTTTTGATATTTTTTTGTATCGTCCTACCCTTGTCATATGACCGATATCAACCACCATCACTTTCTTCATGGTCCCAATTCCTGAGGTTGTGGTGATGATGGTCTCGTACCTCCAAGGAATCGCTTGGTCGGAGCTATAGGGGAATGGTTTAGGTGAGTAGATGGTCATTGGAGGTGGGTCAGGTTTTACACTGAGAATGAGGGGTGGTGGTGATGATTTGGATATGGTGATAATAGAAGGAGTTGCGTGAGGAGTTGATGACGTGTATGGAATGACGAGCGGTGGACGTGAGGGTGAAGTGTATGGCATATGAAGGATTTTTTTTTGGTCCAAGCCAAAAATCAGAGGCAATGTGCCTCAAAATGGGTATAAAAAAATAAAAAAAAGCTGTAGACACGTGATTTCGTCATTACGATGACCACATCTACTAAGGTTAGGAGTCGCCACAATTCATATTATAAGTGGGTGTGAATGGTCACCCGATGTGTATTTTTTGAAAAAGTGACATTTTTGGCTTTTAGTGACTCTCGGTGGATAAGAACTAATCGAACCTTGAGATTCGGGGTAAGCGGCTCGGTTGGAGAAAAGGGAAGGTGTTAGGCACCCTTTTCTCCCCACTAAATAGTGGTAACCTCAACTCAACTCGATCATTTGATTTAAGAAAATACGAAAAATAAAGTGCCATGTGTGTGCATTTATACCCTAAATAGGGATTTACTTTCCACTTGATTATAGGATCATCCCATTAAAGGGGATGATCCTTATAAACCTATGCCTTGAGGACCATTCATCCCAAAAATAAAATTAAAGAGAAGGAGGGGGATAATAGAAGAGGGAGGAGGAGAGGGTAGAGAAGAAGAGAGGGGGGTGGTATTCTTTGAACCCACCTTGATGCTTCGATATTTTCTTTTCTTTTCTTTTTTTCCTTCTTCTTCTTTGAATCTTCTTGAGTTCTTCTTGAGTTCTTAGTAATTTAGGAAAATGTAATTTTTTGTATGATTGAAGGAGTAGAGAAGAGATGATGAGAGAGATGAGTGGACTATAATAATTTTTTTGTGAGACTTGGGGGAGAAAATTAGTAGTATTTTTTTTAGTAAGAGTGGGAGGGGAGAATTTTTGTAGTGAAAAGTTAGGGGCTTTTTTGGGAAGAGGATGAGGATATTTATAGATGTTGAGGAGTTATTTTAGGGGTATAATGGGGTGAAGTGAACAAAAAGGATAGAATGATTATGAATTTGATAGAGAAGTGGGTGTAATTTGAAGGAGATATGAAGGTATTTAGGGAAGGGAGGTTAAATGGGTTGTTCACAACCCAAATGGGTTGGATCTTTCAACCCATTTGGGTTGAGTGTTAGATGGAAGAGAATTGATGAGAGTGGTTGAGAAGATGAGATTGTGTGAGGGGGTAATTAATTGGTGGTTGTAATTAAGTGGTGTTTGATTTAAGAGAATGGAGGATTTAAGAAGGTGGTTGATGATATTTTGGGAGGGTGAGGGAGATGATGCCATGTGTCAAAGTGGGTGGAAATGAAGGGTTGAGATGAGTTGATGGGAAAGGATGAGTGTTTGATTTGAGAGGATGGGTATAGGTTTAGATTGTAGATGTAGGTTTTGTAGGAAATGACGAGGGTAGATTAGGAGGAGGTATGGGTTAGGGATGTGGGTAGATGTGTTTGATTTGAGAGAAAAGGTGATGGGTTGATGAGGTTTAAAGAAAATTAATGGGGTAAGTAGTTGGGTGGGGAATGTGAGATGGGGTGATGACATGTGTCATCGAGCATTCGGGTATTCTTAGATACAAAGGCGGAGCGGTGAGGATTGGACAAGTGGAGGATAGGTCAAACCCCTTTGGTGGGTCCTTTGGACCATTGAGAGGTCTCAAGGGCCTCGGTTCAATTAAGACATCACTTTTTAGCGATTTGGGTTTTTGAAGCCCGTTGGCAAATTTTATCAAAAAATCGATGTTTTGAGTGGAGCGGGGTAGATGGGAGCATGCTGAGTCCTTTTGATGGGCTCCCTAGGGTCTTAATGGCCTTGATTCGATCAAAATACCATATTTCGATTGATTTGGACTTTTGAGGCCCGTTGACAATTTTTATTGAAAAATCTGTATTTTTGGGCCCTTTCGAGTATGGGCCCGTTCAAATTGGGGTGTCTACAACTGTCCTTTTTTGCAGGAATTGCGTGCAAAGAACTGTAGAGAATAGATTAAACCCCTATCTGCACAGGCAAGAGAACTTTGTAAAACACGACTTCGAATTTCAATTAAATTGATGAATTTTGTGGAAAATGGCACCTCAAGCACGGGTCTAACAGACTTTTAACTTATTAATTCATTGATCTTGATGGCGCGGAGTGGATGGTCATTGGAGGTGGGTCAGGTTTTACACTGTATTGGTGATGATTTGGATATGGTTATGATAGGATGAGTTGCGTGAGGAGTTGATGACGTCTATGGAATGACGAGCGGTGGACGTGAGGGTGAAATGTATGGTATATGAAGGGGGGTCGGGTTGATCCCTGAGAAGTTGATAGTGTGTAAAATATAATAAAAGGAGGTCGGGTCGAATTTTGATGGCTTGGTGGTCCGTGAGGTATAACTAAAGGTGGTCGGATAGTAGTATTTTGATGAGTGGGGTAGATGGTGAGGTCAGACAATCTGAGAGGTGGTAGTGAATTTTGGGATGAGTTTCTTATGTGGTGGTTGACTGTGTTAACCGTAGGTGCTTTTGATTCCTTTGTTAAGTGGACCTGATTTTTGCTCCGATAGGCGCTGTCAAATCCGAGGGATTGAGTGGAGTTCTCCGTAGATGACATTTACCCTGTGCCCACTCCCCTCTCCATTGTGAGTAGTAGGGGGGGTTTTGATTGATATTCTGTTTGGGGCGGGTTGGTAGGTCCATCCAGGATGAGGGCTTTCTTATCGATCACAATTTTGTACTTGATGTTTGAGCTGCCAGCATTGATCTGTGGAGTGTCCCGATGCACCCATATGAAATTCACAAAATAAGTTGGGGTTATACCCTGGTCCTTTCACAACCTCTAGATTTGGTGGTCGTTTTGTGAGGTACTCTCCCCTAAGCAAGAGCGGAAGTAATTCTGTCAGCGCCAGCGCCATAGGCAATCTGGTGAATACTCTATTTACCCTGTTGGGTCGTGTTTGTTGATTTTGCCCATACTGTGGTGCTGGTTGTGCTTGCGGAGGAACTGTCTGAAAGGGATTCTACGGTGCTGGAACCCAAGCAGCTCGAGGTACTAGCACCCAAGGGACTTGTGGTGCCTGCGGCCTTTGAACTGGTGCCTGAATGAAAAGAGGTTGGTTGCGTTGTACATTGTTGATTTGAGTTTCCTCTTTGTTTTTTACAAAAGGCATTAACTTTTTCTGTGCCGATATCCCTGCTGCTGCACTTAGGCCTGTGAAGTCAAATATTAAACTAGTTCGTATCCCGTCCTCAAACCCGGTCTGCCACTTGAACTAATTTGAGAAGAAGGTGCCTATGGTGTGTCCAACCAGATGAGTATAAAAGCATACCCTAGTGTTGAGATGACGTGGTGTTCATCTTTTGTTCAGTCATGCAGGGCCTCACTTGTGAAGTAGACTCTTGCTATCTCTGGGCGTACTCTTTTACTGCTTCCCTCTGTTTTCTACACCATCGCCATGTCGTTTCGATCCAGTCCCACATCCGTATTGAACCGATAGTTGTGCCAGAACATCTCAGCTAGGTCCTGCCAATTCTTGATGAGTGTATGGTCCAATCGGGGACCCACTTGAGGGCCGGCCCTGTTTAAAACTCCTTTGGAATAATGTACCAACAGCCTGTCGTCCTCACCATATTGGCACATAGACCCCACAGTACCACTTTAGATGTGACAGTGGACACCCTACCCCATTGTCTTTTTCAAATCTGGACATTTGAACTTGGCCGGACTGGTAATTGAGCATTGGGGGATAGAAACAGAGGTCCTTGAACCGAGTTCTACTCATAGTGTTGATGCCCTTCATCCTCTCATTTCTTCCTGCAGAGACTCGATTTGCTGAGCCAGTTTTTTATCTGTGGCACTCTTGGCTTATGTGGCCCTATACTGGCATTCGTCATCAGGAATGACCACAGGAGGTGGTCGATTCTATGGAATATAGAGCAAGGGCTCCTGGTATTCAGGTACTGTAGGAGGCATAATGGTTTGTAGCCCCTGTGGAGGTTGTTTGGGTAAATCCTGATTTGATTCGGACGCATGTTGCTATATTGTTTGGGCTTGCATGATGCTGGCGTGGCTAACACGGAGGGTACTTCCCATTTTTTCTTGCCTCTCAATTATTTTCAATCGTGCTGCTATTTGTGGATCGATACTGACGTTTTCAAACTACTGGGGGTTGTGCGGTGGTTCGGAAGAACTCATGATGACGGTGGATTAGAACTGAGAAAACTACGGAGGTTCCTCTTTTGCTTTATATTTCTTCTCGTTTGGCCACCTTTGGGTTTATCGAAGATGAGAAAGCATTACTATCTTGTTTACAAAAAGAAAAATGCATGACGTTTTATTAAGTCGGGTAAAGTTATTTATTTTAAAGTAAACAATTTTTAAAGAAAAGAGTTATTCAGCTCAAAGCCGACATTAACGCGAAGTTGGCATCAACACGAGACTAGCAAAACATCTTAAAAAAATAATTACATCAGCCGGAGCTGGCATCGACACGGAGTCGGTAAAATTTTAAAAATGATTTCATCAGCATGGAGCTGGCATCGACACGGAGTCGGTAAAATTAAAAATAATTATATCAGCACGGAGCTAGTATCGACACGGAGCCGGTAAAAGAGATTTTGAAAAAGAATTACATCAGCCAGAGTTGGCATCGACACGGAGTCGGTAAATTAAAAAGATTTCATCAGCACGGAACTGACATCGACACGGAGTCGGTAAAAAAAAGCAAATGATTTCATCAACACGGAGCTGGCATCGACACGGAGTCGGTAAAATTTAAAAACGATTTCATTAGCACGGAGCTGGCATCGACACGGAGTCGGTAAAATTAAAAACGATTTCATCGGCACGGAGCTGGCATTGACACGGAGTCGGTAAAATTTAAAAACAATTTCATCGGCACAGAGCTGGCATCGACACGGAGTTGGTAAAATTTAAAATCGATTTCATCAGCACGGAGCTGGCATCGACACAGAGTCGATAAAATTTAAAAATGATTACATCAGCACGGAGCTGGCATCGACACGGAGTCGGTAAAATTAAGAAGATTTCATCAGCACGGAGCTGGCATCGACATTGAGTCGGTAAAATATTTTGAAAAAGAAACTTCATCAGCACGAGGCCGGCGACATGGACATGGAGTCGGTAAGACATTTTGAAAAGAGAAGATTACATTGTTGTACACTTGAACAAAACAAAACACAATTCATTTATGCAATGATTATGCATAAAGAAACTAAAAGAAATTTTATTGAACTATTGAAAAATTGTTTGACAAATAGGATTTTCATTGAATAACAGCTTTCAATAACTCTGACTTAGACTTTTTTACATGGACTCTTAGATTTATTTTGATCGTCATTAGGATTGCTAGGACAATTAGGCTTGCTACTGTTGGTTCTAACAACTAGCTCTTTAAACTCTGCTGGTCCATCTGGATACCCTAAGGTGCGCTTTTTCAAGCCTTCTAATGAGATTGCACTAACTTTTAGTCAATGGTTCGGGAGAAAAGAAAGACTTGTTTGTTATTGAGGGTAGCGAAAACTCTATAGGTTACTCCGTTACTGTTCTGGGATCAAGGCAGGTTGGTAAAAAGATGTCTCCTCCAGTCCAATCAAACGGACATAATAGGATCCTTTAGTACCTAAAACAGGGGTAGTCCGTTATCCACCAAGGGCATCTCAAATCAAAATGATGGTGGCAAGGCAAGAATCCAAACCATTTGCTCCAAGTCTTAACTGAGTTGTGACGCACTAAACATGTTTCTCTGGAAAAGTTCTCTGACCTATACTCGAGGGTTGAAGGATGTCCACAATTTTAAGACGATCGCAAAGCCACATATAAAGTAGGTAAGGGCTTCCTTTGAAATCCCTTCCCTCACCATTTTTTATAGCATCCAACCTAAGAAGGTTCAGCTAGAATAAGAGGTACAGGGTTAGCTTTTCTAGAGCTGGGAAGCTATGTCTATGAAAGACTCAGGAACAGTTTGACCCTCACTTTTGGAGGTCAGTATGTATTGGGCTAAGATTTCTAAACACAATCGATAGTCTCTAGTGGCTCTCCAAGCTTCTGGTTTTACATGGATGGGATGACTACGAGAGTGGTATGGACTCACTAAGGGTACTAAATTCAATCTCCCGTTACGGATTTAAGGCCTGACTTCTTCCTTTGAAATGTTTAGGCTTGTGGTGAAGTCACTAGAATATACTGTCTTCAATGAAGGCCTGACTAGAGGACCAGAAGTAGATATCCCCATGATGCCATAATAGTCTTCATCAGTAAGACATAAATGCATATGCCCAATGTGGAAGATGTGAAGATAAGGGTTCCAACGCTTAGCCATAGTGCGCAAAAGATTCCAATCTATGTCAAACTCATGGAAGTACACGGCGCCTCTCAACATGAATTTTTCAAAGTTGAATTTCTCTACGGTGTGCATCCCCGTGATGGTTGTTTTGACCAACTGATCGATTGGGTTATTGCTTGCAGCTAGCATCCTGAGTTGACACAAAAAAATAGTTCAGTACATTTCCAAGGTCCATGTAAAATTACTTTTCTTTTGAAAAAATGTTGTCCTTATGGAAAACACCTTCTTGAAAACACTTTTCTTTTTTGAAAACATTTTTTCCTAGAGAACACTCCTTTTGGAAAACCTACTTTCTGGAAAATATTTTCTTTTGCAAATCACTTTTCTTTTTTTGAAAATTTGATTTCCATTTTGATTTAAATGGCCTGGCCTATCATAATTATTGGATCGAGATGGAGTGGGTCATTATTGAATTTTTGCAAGAAATGGATTTTTTATTGGGTCGGTGCACCCATTTTAATTTCTAAAAACAAAATTTTGATCCTTGAGGACAATCATAAACTCTGATATCATCATACATATCATTCACATACATCAATCATCAGGTTTCATTCAATGAACAACCAGGGAACACCCATGATAAGTTCGAGTCGTGACTTGCAGGGAAGATTTCTAGACTCTAAGCTTACTACGTGCAATGCATTTTTATCTGGCCACCCTTACCCAAGCATACCTATATACCTCTCAAGCTTACTCAATCAAATGGTACGTGGTAACTTGGTTTAATATACCATATATGTGATAATCTAAAACTTCAATTCACTTCTTTAAAGCCAAAAACAGCTAGTTTAATCCCCAGTTGAAAGGTGGCGCACGATGCTGAGTAAGGGCCTACTTAAGTACCTCTCGTCTAGAATAGATGTAGTCTATCCCCCTTGTACAATAGGGTACAGCGGGGCAGGATCTTGCTTAGGCATTGGTTTTGACCAAGAAGTGCAATTGATGTACTTGGATTATCTTTTATATACCTACGGGTACGAGTCAAGAGTTGTAGCTTTCATAAATGATTTTCGCATCCCGTGAGGTGACTGACCACGTACTAGTACTACGTTGGCAATCGGGACATGTGACCGTGCGGCTTACAATAGGACAAAGGCTCAGGTCGCACCAACATGGGTGTATCAATATACCTTTCAGAATCACCGGATCAAACGGTATTGATGCCCCAGTTTTATATACCTTACGGTACGTGATTGGAGTTGTGGTTTTTATGAATGACGTGGCATCTCCGAGGAGATCGGGCCACGCACTAGTGCCACGTTGGCTATTAGGGACATGCAAGCGTGCAATGCAGTAAAGTAAACGTGCTAGTGGTGTGTGCAAATAGAATAGGGTGTGCCCGGGGTATTTTCCAGATGAGTAGGCCCGTTGACCAAATCAAATCATTTCTACATGGATACCACATAGCTCAAAGAGAACCAAATCTATTACATCCACATTACAATCATGTAGGCACATTAAAATATACCTATAGAGACCATGACCTTGTAGATAATCAGTCCACAAGGATAGCACATTCATGGTTACGCATCAACCAATTGATTTTTTTTTCATCATTTTTTTTAATTTTTATTTAACGAATGAACTAATAACAAAAGGACTTCTCTTTTTATTTTTATATTTTTTTATGGTCCAATCGATGATCGCTATGAATTTTCATTTTGATCAATCAAATAGTGGCGAGCGGTACACCTTGAGTTTAAAAAAATGATCTGTTTGATCTTTTGAAGCTTTAAAACATAAAATAAAAATAAATTCCAAGAGGAACGTTTCCAAGACTGACGTAAGGAACAAGCTGAGCAAAAAAAAATAAAATTTTTTTAATTAATTTTTTTTTGGGCTCATTTTGAGGCACATTGCCTCTGATTTTTTTCTTGGGCCAAAATTTTTTTTTTATGCTCTTTTTTCCTACTCATTTTGTATCGCGACGAGACGTCAAACAGAAATGCTAGCGAAAACGATAGTAAAAGAGCTCAAAAATCGATTCTGACTTGACGAAATGTTATTGATTTTGTCATATTTGGAATAAAATTTTGTTCTACCCCAAATCGATATGCACTAATAGCTAATCGGAGATCGGACGAGAAAGTTACAATCAATTTAAGTTCAACTATCCATTCGACCAAAAAAAAGAAAAATGACTTTTTTTTTAAATTTTTTATACCCATTTTGAGGCACATTGCCTCTGGTTTTTGGTTTGGGCAAAAAAAAAAAAAATTTCATTTTTTTGATTGATATGCATGCTTAAAAGGACATATAATCGGATAAATAAATTAAAAATCGGGTTTTTTTTGTTTTTTCTTTCAAGTAAGTAATAAATAAAAAGAAACCTACCTAAAAAATAAATTTGAAACCTTTCTTTTTTTTCAATGACCGACTTGACACGAGGGTAGAGCCTTTACTCCCCAGTGGAGTAATCAAGCTGTAGACACGTGATTTCGTCATTCCGATTATCACATCTACTAAAGTTAGGAGTCGCCACCATTCATATTGTAAATGGGTGTAATTGGTCACCCGATGTGCATTTTTTGAAAAAAGTGATATTTTTGGTGTTTAGTGACTCTCGGTGGATAAGAACTAATCGAACCTTGAGATTCGGGGCAAGCAGCTCGGTTGGAGAAAAGGAAAGGTGTTAGGCACCCTTTTCTCCCCACTAAATAGTGGTAACATCAACTCAACTCGGTCATTTGATTTAAGAAAATGCGAAAAATAAAGTGCCACGTGTGTGCATTTGTACCTTAAATAGGGATTTACTTTCGGCTTGATTATATGATCATCCCATTAAAGGGGATGATCCTTATAAACCTATGCCTTGAGGACCATTCATCCCAAAAATAAAATTAAAGAGAATGAGGGGGATAATAGAAGAGGGATGAGGACAGGGTAGAGAAGAAGAGAGGGGGGTGGTATACTTTGAACCCACCTTGATGTTTCGATATATTTTTTTTTCCTTCTTCTTGAGTTCTTAGTGATTTAGGAAAATGTAACTTTTTGTATGATTGAAGGAGGATAGAAGAAATGATGAGAGAGATGAGTGGACTATAATAATTTTTTTGTGAGACTTGGGGGAGAGAATTGGTAGTATTTTTTTTAGTAAGAGTGGGAGAGGAGAATTTTTGTAGTGAAAAGTTTGGGACGTTTTTTGGGAAGAGGATGAGGGTATTTATAGATGTTGAGGAGTTATTTTAAGGGTATAATGGGATGAAGTGAAGAAAAATGATAGAATAGTTATGAGTTTGAGAGAAGAGTTGGTGTAATTTGGGAGAGATAGGAGGGTATTTAGGGAAGGGAGGTTAAATGGGTTGGATCTTTCAACCCATTTGGGTTAAGTATTAGATGGAAGAAAATTGATGAGAGTGGTTGAGAAGATGAAATTGTGTGAGGGGGTAATTAATTGGTGGTTGTGATTAAGTAGTGTTTTATTTAAGATAATGGAGGATTTAAGAAGGTGGTTGATGATATTTTGGGAGGGTGAGGGAGATTATGCCATGTGTCAAAGTGGGTGGAAATGAAGGGTTGAGATGAGTTGATAGAAAAGGATGAGTGTTCGATTTGAGAGGATGGGTATAGGTTTAGGTTGTAGATGTAGGTTTTGTAGGAAATGATGAGGTAGATTAAGAGGAGGTATAGGTTAGGGGTGTGGGTAGACGTGTTTGATTTGAGAGAAAAGGTGATGGGTTGATGTGTGGGTAGATGAGGTTTAAAGAAAATTAATGGGGTAGGTAGTTGGGTGAGGGAGGTGAGATGGGGTGATGACATGTGTCACCTTTTGATGATAAAAATAGTGATTGGCTGATGTGGGTAGTAGTTTGTGGGTTAGGATTATGGGTTGGATAATGAATTGGGTATGTATAGTGGTTTGTGGGCTTTTAGTGTATTGGACTTGGGTTTTATGAGGGTTGTGGGTTATTTTGGATTGGATGAGATTTGTTTTGGGTTGGATTTTTTGGGGTAGGTTCATTTTAGGATTTAGGTGATATGGGATCGATTTTAGGTTGAGGGTAAGGTGAGAAATTGATTTTAGAGAGATGAGGGTTTTTGGACCATAAGTGGGCTTAGGTTTTTTCTTTTTTTTTTTCGATTTGGAGATGGAACGGTGGAAGGTATAGGAGGTGGTAGGCGTCCCAAGTCTCGTTTTTTAATTTTATTTATTTTTTTGAGATTTTTGAAATCATTGGTTTGATCGAGATGCCACGTTTTTGCAAATCGGACTTTTTAGGCCCGTTAGATAATTTCATTGAGCATTCGGGTATTCTTAGGTACAAAGGCAGAGCGGTGAGGATTGGACAAGTGGAGGATAGGTTCAAACCCCTTTGGCGGGTCCTTTGGACCATTGAGAGTTCTCAGGGGCCTCGATTCGATTAAGACATCACTTTTATTGATTTGGGCTTTTGAAGCCCGTTAGTCAATTTTGTCAAAAAATCGATGTTTTGAGTGGAGTGGGGTAGATGGGAGCATGCCGAGTCCTTTTGGTGGGCTCCCTAGACCCTTAGAGTGATTTAAGGGCCTTGATTCGATCAAAATGCCATATTTCGATTGATTTGGACTTTTGAGGTCCGTTGGCAATTTTTATTTAAAAATCTATATTTTTGGGCCTTTTCGAGTATGGGCCCGTTCAAATTGGGGTGTCTACACCCCTAGTTTGGTATTCTCTTTTTTTAAACCTTTCAATAGGGGATTTTCTTTTTGGATAGCACTTTTCTTAAGAGAATACATTTTTTTGCGTTACCGGGCCTGAAGTAACTTCTCAGGTTGCTTACGTACCCCAAATATTTATTTTTCTTTTGGGATCAGCTCAAAACGTAGTTCATACTAAGATTCCCTCCCAAGGTTGGTCGGTATGGTTTAGAAAGAAGAGGCTATTGCTTTTATTATTATTTTTTAAAGGCTGCGAGGGGCTAAGAAAGGTTAATTTTTTTTTTTTGGTAAGATAGGACAGTTGTTCTACCAAAGAAAGCCTCATTTGGTGAATGCTTCTTGAGTTAGTCAAAGTTTCAGAAATTTGATATTTGAATTGCTCTATCGAGTAAGGTTTTCTTTTGAAGAATGAATATTCTTCAGTCTTCTTTTGTGAAATCGAGTATAATCAAGTTTTCTGATATTCAACTTTTCTAAAACTTCGAGAAAATATTTTATTCTTTTATGAATGAAAACTCTCCTCTTTTGAGTGAAAATGAAAGCGCCCTCGATCCGCGGGGTGCGCGGATCCGCTTTTGACCCTTGAGATTTGGGAGTCGCCACCTAGTTATTGTGGTCTAGGAACCAAACTGACTCTAACATGGATAAAAAGAACTAATCTACCACAAAAAATCTAAATTCGGGGATCATGTTACGGGGTTGGAAGGTGTTAGGCACCAATCCCGCCCGGCCAAAGCCGGTCTCTACTAACTTCTCAAATATATCACATTGCTAAAAACCTAGATAAAAATAAAAAAATTACATACATTTCCGATAGCAAGGATTTTGTTCCCTCAGATCTGACAAAAAGAACTCCTTGTACTGTACTCTCTTGCTTCGTTCTGTCTCCGGATTTGACTTCGGATCTCCTAGATCAAGGTATCTCCTTATTTTTGGATCTGAACTCTTCAAGTTTGTTGCGGATTTGGGGGGTTTTTGGAGGGATTTTAGGTGTTTTCTAGACTAAAATTGAAGGAGGGATGTTAGGTAAGGAGTTGGGCTCCAAAACTAGGGTTTATGGGGGGCTAGGGGAGCTTCTAGACCTACTTCTCTTAGGATTTATGATTTGATACGAAAATAGGGTGTGAGCACCTCTATTTATAGAATTTTTTTAAGGTTGATTTGGATAGAGTTAGTGTTTAATTAGAGATCTTTTAATTAGAGTTGTATTTTAGTTAAAATTGTTTTAGGTAGAATTGTGTTTTAATTAGAATTGTTTTAATGTAGAATTGTTTTTAAGTTAGAACTCTATTAGATAGAGTTATTATTTAATTAGAATTCTATTATGACTTTTGGTCTTATTTGATTGACTTTTAATATTTTGACTTCAGTCTTGCTTAATTGACTTTAATTTTGACTGTAGTCTCACTTGATTGACTTTAATACTTTGACTACAGTCTTGCTTGATTGACTTTAAATTTTGGAGAACCCCCTTCCATTATTTCTTTAATTCTTTGGACCCCCAAATGGAGGGGTCCTTAAAGAAATATCCCACGAACCCTCAACAATTTTACCCGAAACGATCCGATTGATGATTTTTTAGGTTCAAAATTTTAAATTAATTTCATCAATGTTTCACTTTAATTATTTAATATTTTTTTTATTAATTTCGAATTTTTTAATTATGAAAATTGTGAAATTACCGTTTTGCCCCCGGAGAGGACTTTTCACGTTTCAAGTCGGTTTTTAATGTTCTAGGATGTTTTAGAATCGGTTTTTCGTAAGGAATTCAATGAGAATGTTGGTTTGTGTCATTTATGAAAAATTTTATGTGAAATGATTGTGAACTTTATGAGGGGCATTTTTGTAATTTTGTCAAATTCTGTTAAAATTGGTGAAATGATTTATTTGGTTCCGATTTGTTATTTTATGTGTTCGAGAGAGTTTTCCTAAGCGTAACGTAGGCTCTAGGATTGTTTTGAGGTTAGGGGTATTTTGGTAATTTGATAATTTTTTAGTGATTTTTATCGTGAAGTTTCTTTTTGGTCTGCAAGATGATGATTTCTATGTTTCTAGGGTCGTATTTTCCTAGCGTAGCGTGGTTTCTAAGGTTTTGTCAGTTCGAGATACCTCATCCGGATTTCTAAAATACATCTGGTAACAAAATAAAGCAATGGAATACACATCCATCATTGGGAATCATTGCAATCGGATTAACGAGTTGATTAATCAGGTGAGTGCAAAAATGGGGTGTCTACAGATGCCCCTCTTTGGCAGAGGGTTGAAGCAAACTAGATAGCAAATCTATTTTGGTAGATAGTGCGATATCTGAATGCCAAAGCTAGTGACAGTTCATTTTACAGCCTGATTTAGCAATTCGTCGGGGTGTTCGGATCCTTGAGGGTAAAACTCTCCCAGAATTTGAAGATCCCTGACTAAAAAGTGCAAGTGTGTGCACTGTGTGAAATTGAGTAAAATCTGAGTAAAACAAAACTCGAGAAAATTTGAATGATATTTGAGACAAATCTGAGCAAAAGTTGGGAGAAAGTTAAATGTCCTACTCTACCTACTCTAGGTGAAAGAGTAGTAATTTATATTTTTTTGAGAGTCTTATTCTACCTACTCAGAGTGAAAGAGTAATGCACTAAATTTTTTTTGGGAAGTTCTACTCTACCTACCTGGAGTGAAAGAGTAATGAACTATTTTTTTTTTTTTTTTTTTTTTGGAAGTCTACTCTACTACTCGGAGTGAAAGAGTAATGAACTAAGCTTTTTAGAAGTCCTACTCTACCTGCCCAGGGTGAAAGAGTAATGATCTAATTTTTTAGGAGTCCTACTCTACCTGCCCAGGGGAAAAGAGTAATGAACTAATTTTTTTTGGAAAGTTCTACTCTCTCTACCTACTTGGAGTGAAAGAGTAATGAACTAAAATTTTTTTGGGAAGTTCTACTCTACCTATCGGAGTGTAAGAAGTAATGAACTAAGTTTTAGAAGTCCTACTCTACTTGCCTAGGGTGAAAGAGTAATGAACTAATTTTTTTGGGAAGTTTTACTCTACCTACTCAGAGTGAAAGAGTAATGAACTAATTTTTTAGGAGTCCTACTCTACCTGCCCGGAGTGAAAGAGTAATGAACTAAATTTTTTTTGGAAAGTTCTACTCTACCTATTGGAGTGAAAGAGTAATGAACTATTTTTTTTTTGGAAGTTCTACTCTACCTACTCAAAGTGAAAGAGTATGAACTAATTTTTTCTGGAAGTTCTACTCTACCTACTCGGAGTGAAAGAGTAATGAACTAATTTTTTTCTTTTTTAGGAAGTTCTATTCTACCTGCCCAGGGTGCAAGAATAATGAACTAAGCTTTGAGGGAACAAACGGGGATTAACCTCGCATTTGACTTTTTTTTTAAATAAAAAGTTGGATTTTATGAAGGTCTGGTAAATATTTTAACTCTCTTTGAATCTGAGGAGTTTTCAAAATTGCTATCAAGAGGGTAACCTTTAATGCAAAGTTAACCTTATCCTTTGGGGTTGAAATTGACCAGGCATCAGAACAAAGATGCCCCTAGTTTGACAAGGAACATTGCACTAGGGATAATTGAATATAATTTGAAAATAAATGCCCCTAGTGTAAGGGGGGAAAGTGTACTCTTTAGAAAAAAGGAAGTGCCCTTGTTATGAAAGTTTGAAATCCTTGATTATCGCAAGTGCAATAAAGGTTTAACTTTTAATTTTGACTTTTTATATTGAAGATTTTGAGTCAGGTTCAAAGACATTGGAACAAAATATTTCTTTCTGAAATTCATCATAGAATTTGTTCTTTCTCCCCGTCGGTTCGCTTAGGGACATGAAACTCTTCAGATCAATCATAGACGAGATACTTGTATCCACTGAGTCTATATTTGGTTCAAACTGGTATTGAAACTTGATCATTCGGACTTCTGATATTTCGGCTCGGGCTACCTTTTCAGCTTCTCAACTCAACGGAGATTTTCTTTTATTTTTTGATAGCTCTAAGTTTTGCCTAGATTGCCTATCCAGGTTTTCAATCTAGCGAGCATGCTCTAGCTTTTGCCTAGATCGCCTTTTTAGGTTTTCGATCTAGCGAGCTTACAATTTTTTCTTTTTTTCCTTGCTTTGATTGTTGCCAAGGTCATCCTTTCAGATCTTCAACCTTGCGAGCTTACCTTAATTTTTGCCTAAGCCGCCCTTTTTGAGTTTTCAACTTAGCAGATTTTTTTCTTCTTCTTCCCTTCTGAACTTCTGGAGTTGCTGTCTGATCATGCTTTGCTATCTTCCTTGACTTCTCGCACGGTACTTAGGAGGACTTTCATGGGTAAGCTTAGGACTAGGTATAAAAAGAAAGGGATTTTGAGGCTCAAAAACCCAAATGCTCCTTGTGTGACATTCCTTTTAAATTATTTTCTTTTTCCTTGAATTTTCTTCCCCACTTTGACAATTTTTTTCTTTTGAATTTTTTTTTTTAGATTTTTTCTTTGTCGGGGAATCTATTTTTATTTTTTTGATATGGTCGGGCCTGAAGTAACTTCTCAAGGTGCCTACGTACCCCAGAATTTTGGGATCAGACCAAAACGTAGTTCGAATATTTTTCCCTCCCTTAGGTTAGGTGATCGGGCTAAGAAAGAAGAAGGCATAATTTTTTTCTTTTTGAAAAGGCTGCGAAAGGGTTGAGAAAGGATATATTGAACTGGGTAATAAGAGAATTGATTCGGCCAAAGATGGCCTCCTTAAATGTAGTACCGTTTGATTTGGTCAAGGTTGGTTGATTCTGGTAATTCGATTCCATCATGATCTTAAAGTCTAACAGTTTTTCCAGATAATATTTCCTTGATGATTGAATCTCTCAAATTGAGTTCAAACTTTCTATGATCGAGAAGAATACTCAAAAATAATTTTGGGTAGTCTGATGCTTAGATCTTTGACTTATAAGTGATGAATTTTGACTTTCTTGTCAAACATGCAAGTGACTCCTCTCCATTGACAAACCCAATCTGTTTCTAACAATTAACTTCTATCAAGACCTTGAGATACAGGATTTTCCCTTTTAACCGGTAAGATTGCTTCCATATCATACTAGAGTGACTCTAGTAGAAGACTGTATTGAAGTGTAATATGTCCATAATGCGAATGGTAACTTTTCTGACCAATCCCGGTGTGATATGTGATTGACATTTTCACGATGATTGTCTTGAGATTTTTACTGGCTGCTTCAACTATTCTATCAATTTTAAAATTCCAGCACTGATACATTTTATAATCCCTCCTCTGACTATGTTAGTCAATTCTGGTTTGTATTTGTGGTGTTCTCATAGGATGGGTATATATTTCATGTTGAACAACACTCCAAATTTAACTGACATATCCTCATAGGACCATGTAAGCAAGTCTTTTGAATTTTCTGAATAAATTCATCATCTCTTCGTGATCCTCTGGGGATAAGTTAGTTCCAATATGAATTTCTTGGGAATTATTTTTGTTCCGAGGTCAATGACCTTTAGTTCCTCGAGCAAGACATTTATCTTCTCATTCAAAAGGGGGTTCCTTATTAGAGGAATTTCTCTTTGAAGCCAGTTATTAGTTAACTCGTTAATGCGCTCAAGGTATTCAAAAATTTTCTTTATTCAATTAAATTTAGATGGGACGACTGACACCATTGCAGACTCAACAAACTAACTTGACTAGAACAAAATAAGAAATAAAAAGACAGATTTGATTACTAACTTGATAGAAAGAACCGGACTCAAGACTCATAAACAACTAAAGACAATTACCCACAACAGGCTTGATTACAGACTGAGAATTCGAAAAACTATTTCCAAGCGGTTAGACTGAGTTTTCTTCTTCAGATTCTTTGCATTCTTCAGACTTACTTCTTCTCTCTTGGCCAAGACTGCATTTGGTGGTGAAAACCTCATTAGGGACCGTCACTTTGGTAAAAGGAGGGCTAGGAGGTTTATGATTGACTGATCGGATGAGAAGGATTGGGTCAAACAAGAGTTGAGTATTGGATACAATGTTCAAAGTCTGAGGAGGTTGGTAACTGGGTAGAGGGTTGGTAGTAACATTCGGTTGCTCAGGGGCAGGGACAATTTTTTTGGCGTCGATGAAGTCTTGAACTGTATGACGAAGAGCGACACAACGATCAGTAAGATAACCGGGATTTTGGTGAAACTCACAAAATAGGTTGGGATTGTGAGAAGTGGGGAGTGGATTTGGTAAAGGTCGAGGTTGGAGAGGTGCAATGAGCCCTTTACTTAATAGTTTTTAAAGGACAATGCTCAAAGGCATCCCAAGATTGGTGAATTTCCTACGCGGTCGAGGTTGATTAGGGTTAACTTGGTTACTAGGCAAGATAGTAGATTGGACGGGTGTAGTAGTAGACGTATTGGCTACATAGGCGTGATCAGTACTAACTTAGAATTGGTAAAAGGCTTTTTGAACTTGTTGTCAGAAGGATTGGAAAGGATTTCGGAAGCGAAAGCATCTTCCAATTGGCTACCAGCTTGCAATAGAGACTCGAATGTAGGAAGGTATTGGGAAACTAGATGTCGGGCATACCCTTGCGAGAGGTTTTTTAAGATAATAGCCACTTGTTCTTTCTCTGAAGGTCTATCCCACATTTGTGCAGCCTTGGCCCTCCAACGACCAATGAAATCAGTGAATGTCTCCCCATTTTTCTGTTTAGTTGCTTCCAAATCCCTTCTTGAGGTCTCAATCTCAGTACTGTATTTATACTGATGCCAGAAGGCCTTTGACATGTTTTCCCATGTACCCACAGTAACTGGATCTTGAGACATTAACCAACGTAGTGCTGATCCCGATAGATTTCTTTGGAACAACAATGTCATTTGTTCGTCGCTGAGCCCTATAGTGTGCATGTTGGTAACATACACCTTAAGATGTGTTTTTGCACACCCTGTCCCACTGAACTTGTCCATTTCAGGCATCACAAACTTCTCTGGCAAATGGATTCTAGGGATGCGATTTAAAGCTTCAATGCCTGCTGCATTTTCATCAATACCCTTTATACTTTTCATCGCTGACTCCAATTGAGACATTCTATTAGATAATGCCGGATTCTCATCAACATACTCTTCATCTCCGTCGAGCTCGAAGACTTCACGTGGACGTTTCTCTTCAACCTTTTTCCCCTTTAGGTCATCTAGGGAATTCCGTTGATTCTGAGGTCTGTTTCTAACATTTCCACTTTGCCTTTTATATTGCTGATATCATTGGCAAAGGCTGCCAAGATCTTACGGATCTCTGTGAGCTCAGATTCTGAAGCCATCTCTGCTTGTTGACTTGGTACTGTGGTTCTTTCTAACCGACTGGACTTACGACTCCAACTAGGAGGTGGACGCTTGAGTTTGGGCGCAATGATAATCGTATATGACCCCATCAAAGGTAGATTTAGTCAATTTCGGTATTAACCCCTTGATAATATTTTTAAGAATCGTGAGATTTTATTGAATATATCATTTGTAAATCATTTTTCCTTCATTCTCTTTTCTTCTAGAAAACTTTTTTTTTTTGAAAAATCTTGTTCTTATGGAAAACACTTTTTCTGGGAAATATATATATATTTTTTAGAGAACATTTCTTCTAGAAAATACTTTCCTTTTGTAAACCATTTCTCTTCTTTAAAAATGGGTTGAAACCCGAATTTAGAAAAGAATTAGATTTCCATTTTGATCAAAATGGCCCGACCCATCATGATTATTGGATCGAGATGGACTGGGTCATTATAAATTATTACAAAAAATGGATTCTTTATTGGGTCGGTACACCCATTTTAATTTTCAAAAAGAAAATTTTTTTTCCTTGAGGACAACCATACATTCTTGATCTCATCATTCACATCACTCACATACATTCATCAATCACATGCATTCATTCAATAAACAACCCGGGAACACCCACGATAAGTTCGAGTCGTGACCTACTGGGAAGGTTTCTAGACTCTAAACTTACTACGTGCAATGCATTTTTATCTGGCCACCCTTGCCCAAGCACACCTATATACCTTTCGATACGTGGTGACTTGGTTTGATATACCTTATAGGTGATAATCTAAAACCTCAATTCACTTCTCTAAAGCCAAAAACAGCCAGTTTGATCTCCAGTTGAGAGGTGGCGCACAATGCTGAGCAAGGGCCCACTTAAATACCTCTCGTCTAGAATAGACGTAGTCTATCCCCCTCGTACAGTAGGGTACAGCGGGGCAAGATCTTGCTTAGGCACCGATTTTGACCAAGAAGTGCAATTGATATACTGAGACTATCTTTTATACCTACGGGTACGAGTCAAGAGTTGTAGCTTTCATAAATGGTTTGGCATCCCACGAGGGGACCGACCACGTACTAGTACTACATTGGCAATCGGGACATGTGACTGTGTGGCTTACAATAGGTCAAAGGCTCAGGTCGCTCCAGCCTAGGTGCATCAACATACTTCTCAGAATCACCTAATCAGATGGTATTGATGCCCCCAGTTTGATATACCCTAAGGTACGTGACTAGAGTTGTGGTTTCATGAATGACGTCGCATCTCCGAAGAGACCGGGCCACGCACTAGTGCCACGTTGGCTAAATGGGACGTGTAAGTGAGTAAAACAGTAAATGTGCATGTGGTGTGTGCAAAACAGGGTGGGGTGTGCCCGGGACCTTTTTCAAACAAATGGGCCCATGGATCCAATCAAACCAATCATACATTTAATCAAAACCAAAATCATTCAAATCATATGAATATTCAATTAAGATCACATTATTCCCATCACATAAGCATATTAACATTACGATCAACATCAATCATGTATTTAAAGCAAGATCATGGTAAATTAATCAATAAATATGGCATATGATAATGATCAAACAAACATTGCAATAGGCATAATTTTTATAATTTTTAAGGTCCAATCAATGATCAATTTTGGGTGATCCAAAATAAATCGATATTCCAATAGGTGTTACATTGATGATAGAATGACAATGGTTGAGATGAGCTCACTCTCAAGAACATTAATTGTGCCAACATTAGATAAATTCAGATTTTCTGTGAATTAGGAAAATACAATCTGAACTTGCATCGATGATATCTAAGGCTCCCGATAACGAAATCGAGTGAACTCAAGTTCTAAATTAATCTACTCGATGAGATCTACATTTTATTAATAGGTGTCCAGACTTAGTTCTCACCAGAATGTTCTGTAAAAACGTTTTAACGTTGCTGTCCCAACTTTCATTCAGAAATAATTCCAGATTTACAGATTGAACTTGCATCGATGATATCTAAGCCTTCCGATAACGAAATTGAGTGAACTCAGATTCTAAATTAATCTACTCGACAAGATCTATGTTTTATTAAAGGCTCCTAGACTTAATTCTCACTTGAATATTCTCTAAAAAAGTTTTGACATTGCTATCCCAATTTTCATTCAGAAATAATTCCAGATTTACAGATTGAACTTACATCGATGATATCTAAGGCTTCCGATAACGAAATTGAGTGAACTCAGATTATAAATTAATCTACTCGACGAGATCTATGTTTTATTAAGAGGCTCCCAGACTTAATTCTCACTAGAATATTCTCTAAAAACGTTTTAATATTTATGTCCAACCTTCATTATTCCATCATTTTCATAGGTCAATTTGAATCTTTCATTATTTAGGGGTCATCAAAAAGTTATCCTTAATTGGAAAAAAAATGCAATACCCAAAATCAACTACAATCAAGACAAAAAATAAATAAACAAAAAAAATAAATAAAATAAATCCAACTAAATAATAAAAAAAATCTAGGTCATCTTAGCAATGCTCCCATACTTGGGGTTTTTCAAGTTTGATCCTCAATAGTCCCCAGTGGAGTCGCCACTGAAAGCGTCCTCGATCCGCGGGGTGCGCAGATCCGCTTTTGACCCTTGAGGTTTGGGAGTCGCCACCTAGTTATTGTGGTCTAGGAACCAAACTGACTCTAACATGGATAAAAAGAACTAATCTACCACAAAAAATCTGAATTCAGGAATCATGTTACGGGGTTGGAAGGTGTTAGGCACCAACCCCGCCCGGCCAAAGTCGGTCTCTACTAACTTCCCAAATATATCACATTGCTAAAAACCTAGATAAAAATAAAAAAATTACATACCTTTTCGATAGCAAGGATTTTGTTCCCTCAGATCTGACAAAAAGAGCTCCTTGTACTGTACTCCCTTGCTTCGTTCTGTCTCCGGATTTGACTTCGGATCTCCTAGATCAAGGTATCTCCTTGTTTTTGAATCTAAACTCTTGAAGTTTGTTGCGGATTTAGGGGTGTTTTTGGAGGGATTTTAGGTGTTTTCTATACTAAAATTGAAGGAGGGATGTTAGGTAAGGAGTTGGGGCTCCAAAACTAGGATTTATGGGGGGCTACGGGAGCTTCTAGACCTACTTCTCTTAGGGTTTATGATTTGATACGAAAATAGGGTGTGAGCACCTCTATTTATAGAATTTTTTTAAGGTTGATTTGGATAGAGTTAGTGTTTAATTAGAGATCTTTTAATTAGAGTTGTGTTTTAGTTAAAATTGTTTTAGGTAGAATTGTGTTTTAATTAGAATTGTTTTAGGTAGAATTGTTTTTAAGTTAGAACTCTATTAGATAGAGTTATTATTTAATTAGAATTCTATTATGACTTTTGGTCTTATTTGATTGACTTTTAATGTTTTGACTTTAGTCTTAATTGATTGACTTTTAATATTTTGACTTCAGTCTTGCTTAATTGACTTTAATTTTGACTTTAGTCTCACTTGATTGACTTTAATACTTTGACTACAGTCTTGCTTGATTGACTTTAAATTTTGGAGAACCCCCTTCCATTATTTCTTTAATTCTTTGGACCCTCAAATGGAGGGGTCCTTAAAGAAATATCCCACGAACCCTCAACAATTTTACCCGAAAGTCCGATTGATCGATTTTTTAGGTTCAAAATTTTAAATTAATTTCATCAATGTTTCACTTTAATTATTTAATATTTTATTTATTAATTTCGAATTTTTTAATTATGAAAATTGTGAAATTATCGTTTTACCCCCGGAGAGGACTTTTCACGTTTCAAGTCAGTTTTTAATGTTCTAGGATGTTTTAGAATCGGTTTTTCGTAAGGAATTCAATGAGAATGTTGGTTTGTGTCATTTATGAAAATTTTTATGTGAAATGATTGTGAACTTTATGAGGGGCATTTTCGTAATTTTGTCAAATTCTGTTAAAATTGGTGAAATGATTTATTTGGTTCCGATTTGTTATTTTATGTGTTCGAGAGAGTTTTCCTAAACGTAACGTAGGCTCTACGATTGTTTTGAGGTTAGGGGTATTTTGGTAATTTGATAATTTTTTAGTGATTTTTATCGTGAAGTTTCTTTTTGGTCTGCAAGATGATGATTTCTATGTTTCTAGGGTCGTATTTTCCTAGCGTAGCGTGGTTTCTAAGGTTTTGTCAGTTCGAGATACCTCATCCGGATTTCTGAAACACATCTGGTAACAAAATAAAGTAATGGAATACACATCCATCATTGGGAATCATTGCAATCGGATTAACGAGTTGATTAATCAGGCGAGTGTAAAAATGGGGTGTCTACAGAAAAACATAGTAGATCCACTTGTAGGTCTTAGCGTCTTTGTCGATGCTTTCAACTATATCATTTTTGACCGATAATCTTTGACTTTGAAATCACTTTTGACTTTATGTATTGATCTTTGTTTCTTTATGATCTATCCATATATCCTTATGAGACCATACAAGAACATTGTTGAATTTCTTAAGTAAGTTTATTATTCTCTCATGTTCTCCTGAGGATAACGTATAACCAATTTGTACTTCTTGAGTGTACTCTTTAGTTTTAATATTTATCAAATTTGATTAGTGAGCTTTAAGTCATTTCTAATGTTAGATTTTATGTTCACATCATTATTGTACACATGATAATCAAAAGTTTCTTTATTTATTAGAACAAAAAAGAACATAGACTGACAAACCTGACTAAAGCCCAAAATTAAAGATAACTAATTGAACTCAAAGACTGACGCAACTAAAGCTAAAAAAAAACTAAAAAGACTTAAAAAGACAACATCATTTTGAATGAAGGGACATAATTCTAGGGTCTATGCCACTTTTGTTATCTTCAATGGATGACTTGAACTTGCTCGGTTTTACTATCTCTTCATAATTCGATTCAAGCCTGTCATATGCTGGACAACCCGTTGCTTCAATAATCTCTTTGTTCTTTAGTTCTACCGTTGTCTTAGGGTAATTGAGCTCATTCTGGCATGGAACGAACTCACTGTTAAAATCAATTAGGTGAATGAAGGAAATTAGGTCGATTGATTCGGATTTGAATAGGGATATCAGGTTCAAAGTGGGGGAAGGTTGATTTTGAAAGGTAGGTAAATTATTAGTTTTAACATTAGGTGCGGTAGGAGCGGGTATGGTGACTTTTTCTTGTTCAATCAAGTATTGGATAGCATGATGGAGAGTAATACACTTGTCAAGAACATAACCAGGCATCTGATGGAATTCACAGAATTGTCCATTATCCATGCTTGGAAGAAAAGGATTAGGCAAAGGCTTAGGTTGTAAAGGTGTTAGCAATCTCATTTTCATATATTTTTGATAAGCAATACTAAGGGACATTCCAAGATTGGCAAATTGTCTCTTAGGCTTGGCTTGTGAGGGCTGAGTAATTTGAGGAGATAGTGTGAAAGAGGTGTTGGCCAGTTGTAAGGAATTGAGGGTTTTGACTCAGACGGGTTACCAAAAAGTCCCGAAGAGTAGGAATCCTCAACTTGATTTCCAACCTTAAGGAAGGATTGAAAAGTGGGAAGATACTGAGGTATCAAGTACTTGGCATAATTTGAAGTGAGATTCCTGAGGATAATCTTGAATTTATTCCTTTTCTTGAGGTCGGTCCCACAATAAAGCGGTTTTAGCTCTCCATCGGGTAATGAACTCAGTGAAAGTTTTCCCGGATTTCTGTTTAGTAATTTCTAGGTCTCTTCTTGTGAGGTCAATATCCGTGTTGAATTATTATCGACCAATAAACTCCTTCATCAATTCATGCCACGTTCTTACCCGAGATGAATCCAATGACATTAGCCAGCGTAGGACAGGACTTGTAAGGGTTCTTTGAAAAAGTTGTGTCATCTATTCTTCACTCAGACCCTGAGATTGCATTATGCCGACATATCTTATTAAGTGGGTTCTAGGGCATCCAATCTCGTCAAACTTCTCCATGTTTAGCATTGTGAACTTCTCTGACAGACTGACCGTGGAAAACAAGGTCATTGCCCCTAATCCAAGAGCAAGATCGTCGGGATCTTTGATAATCTTCAAAGTAATTTCAACCTGAGTTATTCAATGAGCTAAGATAGGGTCAACAGGTAATTGATCATCTTCTTAATTTTCAACGAGGTCAAACACATCCTGAGGTTCTATAGCTTTATCTTTTTTCCTTTTCAGTCTTCAAGTCTTCAATTTGTGTCTGGATAGAAGTGATAATTTTTGCTTGAAAAGACTCCAAAATCTGACGGAGCGTTGCTTCATCCATTATACTTGTTTCTTTTTGTGGCGAGGGCTGACTACTTAGACTTGAGAATGATACTCTGGAAAGATGACCTTTTTCATGGAGCCAAAGTGGTATAGATGGTGGTTTATAACGTTTAGGAGCAATTATTACCTGATTGGAAGTAAACCAAGGTTAACCGTTGATTCTAAAGGTTTGACTCTTAACCACATAATTAAAGTTTTGATATAGATTAGCCCAAGTCCGGTGGAAAATATCGAATCCAAATGCACTATAAGTCTATAGTGACCAAGAAAATGAGAAATGTTAGACGCAGGTTTACCCCTGATTGGGATTGAGCCTTTGATCAGACAAATTAATTTAATCCTAAGATAGAATCTTTTTTATATAAAGTGGTCTGGATCTTTAAAAGTGAAACCAATTAGTCCAACTGATTTGGCATTGATCAATTTGATCTGTTTGTCAATTGGGCCAACTGATTTAATTGGTTCAAATTGATCGGTACATTTTACCGATTGGGTCGGACCATATAGTGGGTTTAATTTGAATAGTCTGGATCAGTCCACCCACTTACCTATTGGTTAGATTAAATAGAGCAACCCGGGAATACCCATAGTTAGTTCAGGTCGTGACCTATAGGAAAGCTTCTAGACTCTAGGTTTACTACGTGCAATGCAATTTATCTGACCACCCTTGCCCAAGTGCACCTATATACCTTCCGAGCGTACTCAATCAGACGGTACGTGGTGACTTGGTTTGATATACCATATAAGTGATAATCTATAACTCCACCCCACTACTCTAAAGCAAAAAATAGCTAGTTTAATCTCCAGATCAGAGGTGGCGAGCGATGCTTGAGGAAAGGCACTCTTAAATCACATCTTTTCTAGAATAAACGTAGTCTATCCTCTTAGTACCTTAGTACATCGGAGTAGGATTTTGCTTAGGCACTGGTTTTGATCAAGAAGTGTAATTGATGTATTTAGATTACCTTTGATATACCGTATAGGTACCAGTCAAGAGTTGTAGCTTTCATAAATGGTTTGGCATCCCACGAGGGGACCGACCATGTACTAATACTATATTGGTAAACGGGACATGTGACTTTGCGGCTTACAATAGGTCCAAGGCTCAGGTCGCTCCAACCTAGGTGCATCGATATACCTTTTAGTGTCACTTGATTAGATGGTACTGATGCCCCAGTTTGATATACCCTAAGGTACGTGACTGGAGTTGTGATTTTCATGAATGACATCGCATCTCCGAAGAGACCAGGCCACTCATTAGTGCTACGTTGGCTATGTGCGACATGCAAGCGTGTAAAGCAGTAAACGTGCATGTAGTGTGTGCAATATAGGGTGGGGTGTGCCTGGGGCCCTTTTAGATGAATGGGCCTATGGGTACAGAAATCAGAGTTCCAACATGCAATGTCAATCTAGATCATAAAAGATATATAATAATGCATAATCAAGATCAAGATAAAAAATATTATCCAAGATGTAATCACTCATCATAACATGTCTCAAAGTACTTACAAGGATCAACTATCAAAAATCTAACCACATGATCGAATCAAAATAAGACATCAAAAAGGGGCCATCCGACCCGAGCTAGCATATGACATGTCAAAGCATGAGTTTTTGAGTCAACTGAGTTGATTTGACAACTTGTTATTATATTTTCCCTGGTCCAATCAAGGATCGCTTTGGGTGATCCACAATGAATTGAGGTTCCAACGAATATTTGAATTGAAGATATAATGAAATTGGTGGAGATAGGGAGCCATGATTTTTTTTATTTTTTATTTTTTTATTTTTTTTGAATTTATAAAACAAAAGAGAAAAAAGAACCTTAATTTATGTTGTTATCCCAAGATATCTTTAAAAACCCTTTTTTTTATATAAAAATATGTTGCTGTCCATTTTTTATTTTTTATTTTTATGTGTGTTGCTGCCACAACATACAACTCAAAAACTTCAATATTGCCCCTAAGCATCAAAGCACTTTTTTTTATCTTTTTTATATATGTTGCTGCCCCAAAGATCTCTTTAAAAACTTTTGATATAAAAGTATGTGGTTGCCAGCAGCACATAATTCAAAACCCTTTTTTTTTTTTTTTAAATGCATGTTGCTGTCACAACACCAACTCACAAGTCTTCAAATATTAAGATTCAACTTTATAACTTTCTTCTTAAAAGAAAAGAAAAATTGCTGATTTTTTCTTTTTTATAGAAATGGTACCAACTATACATTTGTTAACAGGGACTGAAAACTATTGGCAGCCCTATGTATGACAAGTTTCCTTCCATACAAATTGAAATTTATATAAAACAAGAAATATCTTATCAGTTCTATTTTTCTGCTTTTAAGAATAAAAGATGAATTATTTAAGTAAAGCTACTTTCCTGGAAGTTTCCAAAACAAAAGATATCTTAGCAGCAACAACAAGAGAGCTCCCATGGAAAAGAATGAAGATGATCGATAAGGCTCTCTGTTCTTTTTTTCTTTTTGAGCTTGTTTCAAAGACACATCCACGTGAAATCAGTGGAAAATTAGAATCATTCATGATAGATGGTGCAGATATGGAGATCAATAGGTGGTGAAGATATGGAGATTACAAATCATAATAGACTACATGCATTTGACTTATCTGTCGACTCTCTAAGAATTGTAATTTTATCTCTATAAATAACTTTCAAGAGTCAACTAAGAGTGATAGTCTTTATAGAATAGTATCCACGATCTACGTAATCTCCCATTAAGAGATGATTAGAGTCGTGAGCATTTCCACCGACCCGAGAGAGCTCGATTAAATAATGAAAATGTCCATGAATATCGCCACACACCATAAGCCATTCCTTTGAAATTTAGAGTTATTTATAGTTACCCTAAGTGACTCTCGATTGAACCATAAAAACAAGTATGCCAAAACAAAATACTCAAAGTCCAAACAAATAATCAATAATCGAGCCATAATAAAAAAATAAACAAATAAAATAAATCAAACTAAATAAATAAATAAATAAAACTAAGTCATCCTAGCAATGTTCCCATACTTGGATTTTTTCAAGTCTGATCCTCAATGGTCCCCAGTGGAGTCGCCACTGAAAGTGCCCTCGATCAGGGGATACGCAGATCCACTTTTGACCTTTGAGGTTTGGGAGTTGCCACCTAATTATTACGGTCTAGGAATCGAACTTTGACTCTAAAAGGTAAATAACATTAATTCAGAAAAGAAAATACGGGTCCGTGGATCACGTAACGGGATTGAAAGGTGTTAGGCACCAACCCCGCCCGACAAATGTCGATCTCTACTAATTCCCAAATAGAACTACATCGCTAAAAAGACCTAATTAATAAAAAAATTTAAATCTTTACCTTTACGAAGACAACGATCTTGTTCCCTCAGATCTAGTAGAATAGTTCTTCGTACAATATTTTTCGCTTCGTTCTATCACCGGATTCGTTTCGAATCTCTAAAATAAAGTATCTCCTTCTGAATTTTTTTGATTTTGTTTATGGATTTTTGGGGTGTTTTGGAAAAGTTTCTAGGTGTTTTTTGAGCTAAAGTTGGGGTATGGATGTTAGGTAAAGAGTTAGGACTTCAAAATTAGGATTTTAGGAAGGTTGGAAAAGCTTTTTGACATATTTTTTTTAGGATTTTCTCTTAGATACGAAAATAGGTTGTAGAGACCCCTATTTATAGATTTTTTTAATGCTTGCTAGATAGAATTAGTATTTAATTATAATTCTTTTAGAGAGAGTTATTATTTAATTATAATTATTTTAGAGAGAGTTATTATTTAATTATAATTATTTTAGGTAGAGTTATATTTTAATTAGAATTATTTTAAATAGAGTTATTATTTAATTAAGATTTTTTTAAATAGAGTTATTATTTAATTAGAATTCTATTAGGGTTTTGAATTTTAGTCTCACTTGATAAACTTTAAGATTTTGACTTTAGTCTTATTTAATTGACTTTAAGATTTTGACTTTAGTTTTACTTGATTGACTAAGAATATATTCTTATTTTTTAAAGAACCCCCCTTATTATATTTTTAATTCTTTGGGCCCTCAGATGAAGGGGTCCTTCAATAAATATCTAGGCAACCATCAATAATTTTGCCTGAGAGCCTGATTGATCGATTTTTTTTATTCAAATTAATTTTATTAATGTTTCACTTAACATTATTTAATATTTTATTTATTAATTTCAGAATTTTTAATTTTTTTTAATTGAAAAATTATCATTTTGCCCCTAAAGAGAACTTTTACGTTTTAAGTCGGTTTTTTATGTTCAAGGATGTTTTAGAATCGATTTTTCATAAAAATAATTCAATGGGAATATTGGTTTGTATCATTTATGAAATTTTTGTGCGAAATGGTCGTGAACTTTATGAGGGGTATTTTCGTAATTTTGTGAAAATTGGCAAAATGATTTATTTGATTTCGATTTGTTGTTTTATGTGTTTGAAAAGTTTTTCCTAAGCATAAGGGGGCTCTAAGGTTGCTTTGATGTTAGGGGTATTTTAGTAATTTGATCATTTTTTAGTGATTTTTATCGTAAAGTTTTTCTTTGTCTGTGAAATGATGATTTCTATATTTTTGAGGTTATATTTTCCTAGCGTAGCGTGATTTCTATAGTTTTGTCAGTTCGAGATACTTCATCCGGATTTTCGAAACACATCTAGTAACAAAATAGAGCATTAGAATGATCATCTATCTTTGGAAACCGTTGCAATTAGGTTGACGAGTTGATTAATTAGGCGTGTGCAAAAATGGGGTCTCTACAACACTATACAGCAAGTAGAACAGGTAAAATCACTGATTAAAGTGATCCCTCTGTGGTCTACCCGAATCATGATCGCTGTAACAATCAACCAACATGCATTCCCAGAACTTCAAGCAAGCACCATGGATCGACACTTAACCTCAAAGTTCAAAATTCCACCAAGATCCTTCAGTGTGTTTGGACTCCTTTCTTTGACGATATGGGTGGCTATTTACGATCGAATAGTCTTTCCCTTACTTGCTAAGTTCACAGGCCAACCATGTGGACTTAGTTTTACACAACGGATGGGGATCGGATTACTAATCTCATTCCAGTATTTCTCGAACATCAAAACTGCAGGAAATAGATCGTCCATTATCTCCCATTTGAGTTTTTCCAACAATTTAATATGTCCAGTATGGTAAATGCTAGGATAATTCTGTGGTAGACCAACACAGTTTCGTAATTTATTCTCAAACCTATTCAGAGATTAGCTGATTAAGCACTAGAAAAGTATAGAAGCTGTCGCCAAGACAGGCTTCAATTAGGAAGTTCTATGGATCATTCACCACATTAAGACATGGTCCTCAATGCTTCTACTCATAAATGTATCCAAAACCTCAAGTCAAAAGGCTTCATCAAATGCCGTTTAGCAAAAATAGTAAATCATGAAACAAAATGGCAAAGCAAAATTCAAATACTTTGGGGATAATTCTAAAGAAAACCTAGTGTGTTCCAGTAAATGTTAAACCTTAAATTTCCCTTGAAATCTTAATTATGTGACACAAAGGACATGATCCATCCATATGGCTAGAAGTGCCAATCCAATATGGGTATTGAGTGTCTGTCTCGATGATCCCCAGATGATGGAAATTCAAAGATGTGGAAACATATTTAATGCCAATTAATTAAATAATGGGATGCAAGATGAGTCACATTATAATCCATTGAACATGACATTTGTAAATTTAGTGGTTTTACTTCCATACAAATGTCTAATGTTTGGGGTAAGAATGCTTTATCCCTAAATAAATGTCAATTGATACTAAATTGAAAAATAGGAGAAAAAATAAGATATGCATTAGGGGTCAGATAAGAACCCTTGGAATGCCAGATTCAGAAACATGTCAACATGGATGGTTCACCCCGTTTAGATGAACCCTGATAACATACATGGAAGTACTCTCGTAAGTTTAAAATCATTTGAATCATGAGTCTGGCTACAAGGAAGATAAGTAGAGACCAAAGAATTCAGAGAGTTCCTTGCCCACATTGGCCTGCCTACACACCACCCCACTTAACAAGGGTCGAGTCCCCATTTTATAAAATTCTCTGAGGATCCACATATAATGAAATTGTAACTACATACCATGATACCAAGCGTGAAAATAATTAGATGAACCATATACATATTTCTTAACTTTTTAAAACTCAATATTCATAGAAACATGATTCAAAGAGAGGATATAATTGCCAACAACCCATGATTCATAAGCACGACAGATCAAGCATATGAATACATGAGAAGAATCCAGCAAACATGACCATTAGTAATCATGATACAAAATTTCACAAATATAAAACACATGAATCATTTGGTCACCATGATATTGGACATGCAATAACACAAGAGGTGCTCATTATAAACAACCATTGACTGCTGCAAGCAAAAAATAATTTATATTTACCAAACTACTTTGAAGAAAATTACATTTTAGCAAAAGCTATAAATGCAGTGGAAAGAAAAATCATAGCTCCCAATACAAATAGCAATGAGGCCATAAAATTCTTATGCCCAAGCCCATGTTCTTCTGTACTAAAAAATGATGGAAAGGCACTCCTTATATCAATAAAAAACCATTTCATAACACATTAGAACTCATTAATACCAAGTTTTCTCGGTCACAAGAGAACGAAGGAAACTCCAATGTTTGAATTGTAATAGATCTTATTTCACAAGTATAGGGCAATAAAATTAAAAATGCCCTTTGAAGCAAAAGAGGGACACTATAACAATAAAGATTGAATTAGATAAGAATCATCAACCATATTAATGACTTTAAAATAGAGAACCCATAGTTCACCAGACCCCAAAACAAAAGAAAAATATAAAATCCACCAATCAGTTTGTTTTACTTCATATTACTACCAACATCAATTTGAACTTAACCATAGTCAAATAATACTATTAATACTAAATATGGAAAACCACAATCCTGGGAAAAATCCAACTTACATAAAAAGAACAAAATAAAATTGCATGCCTTACCCAACTTTCAAGAGTGTATCCCATTCTAGAAACAATTCAGAATGCTAGCACTGAAACAAGAAACAGTCATTGCCAACTGCAATACAAGATAATAGAACAAAAACATCAATATAGAATAGAGTTCCCAACACCTATAAACATATCTGTAATACAAATATCAGATCCAGTAATTGCATCAAAAGAAAAGGATGTTGAAAGTTTATTTCTAATTGTCTTTCCTAGCTTGTCCACACATCTATCCAAGTGTATCCCCATCTTTGCTACATGCTCAATTTATGCACATTTTGTTTCTTGATTCTCAACATTCAGCTCCATAAAATATAATTGGTCTTCCTAGTTTTATAGAGTTGTCATTTTACTCTTGAATTAAGATGGGTCAATCACATAGCAAACCAAAAATACACCTCCCCTTCATCATCCAAAATTATATGGAACGGATTGCATTCAATCTCCCCATCTTTATAGATAATAAACCATTTTAAAAGCAAGCCATGTTTAAAATAAAATAAAATAAAATTCAAGTATTCACATATCATAGTAATGAGTTTGAATGGTGATTGTGGGGGGATATATCATAAGGTCAATAGAGTCCTACAAGGCATTTATAGAAACCAGATATGGAATCGACTCCCTTGCAAAAAATGACTAATAATACTTTGAAACTATAGTTACCTATAAGATGATTAATCGCCAATCAGCAACTGTGCCTCATTTGCAAAGGAGGCATCTGGAATTTGCAACTAAAAGGCTTCCCATGAGGCAAGCCATGTGTTCATGTAGCACGTTGAACATAATCTATAACTTATGCATATTATGAAAGCACATGAGTAAAAATAAATTCATGAAAAACCCTTGACTATAAAGAAATGGACCATTTACATGTTTTTTTAATAGAGAAACACATTAATTAATCTCCATTACTTGAAACTCACTTGCATCCTAGCACTCAACAATTCTGATTCAAGTTAAGAACTAAAAAACAGACTTGAAATTTAGTATAGGTTTTTTTTTCCGATTCAAGTACAAAATCCGATATAAGCTAAAGCATCTAGTGCATTTTCATGATTTAAACATTCGGTGCGAACTAAACTCAATGATAATGGAACTTTGGAATTCAATCCATCCCAAACTACTCAAATCCATAAATTTCAAGCAAAGATTAGACTAAAACCACTAAAATATACAATCCAAAATTAAAATTGAAAACCCTACAAGCAAAAAAAATTGAAAAATCAATGAGGGTCTAAAACATACCTATAATCTTTAATGTTATTTGAGGATTTAAAGAGAAATCAAGGTATGGGAGAGGAAGATGGGTTTGTAGGAAGGAGAATCGAAGAGTGAGAGATGAAAAATGAACCACAAAAATCGAAGAGAGAGAGAGTTTGAGACAGAGGAAGAGAGGGGATTGAGTCTCTAGGATTCCCAACAAGAAAACCATGTCCAAAAATCGAACCACGAAAACTTGGCACCAAAATGGATTGAGATTCATCAGTGTTTTGGCGAAAACCACCTCTACAATGCGTCTCTTTGGAGGAGTTTCATCAAAAATTGCCAATGCTTCCTTCTCTTTGGAAGCGATTCTCACAGATTATCGTTTTTGTCTCTTTTGAGGTGCTTTCTTTAAAGTCACCCCTGACCTTAATCGTAACGCCTCGCAAATTTGCCAAAGAAAATTACTGTTGATAACTTCTGTTCTTGAAGTGAGAAAGAGAGAGAGAAAGAGATGAGGGAATGAGGATTAGAGGGAAGAGGGAAAAGGGAAAAGGATTTTTGTGGGATTTCTTTCGCGAGTCCATTTGTTTTTTTTTTTCGTCGCCCGCAAGGTTTATAATTTTCTACAAACGGACTTTTTTTTTCCGCTATCATTTGAAGATAAACCAAGTGCGAAATTTTGTTGCGTTATGTATGAGTTTCTATAACGACGGATCAAATGATCCACTGCAAAAATGTATCATATACTGCACTATGCATGGGTTCCTATAGCGACGGATACAATGATCTACTGCTAAAAATGTATCATATACTATGTACATGTCCCTATAGCGGCGAATAAAATAATCCGCTACAAAAAAATGATCCGCTGCAAAAAATATAGCACACTGCATTAGACATGGGTCCCTACAACGATGGATAAAATGAACCGCTACAAAAAAAAAATGTACCATATACTATACATGGCTCGCTATAGCGACGGATAAAATGATCCGCTATAAAAAGTGTACCATAGTATATGCATGAGTCCCTATAGCAGCGGATAAAATGATCCACTGTAAAAAAAATGTACCATATACTGTGGATGGGTCCCTATAGCGGCGGATAAAATGATCCGCTGCAAAAAATGCACTATACTGCAGTGGAAATAATCATCCACTACTATAAACCGACGTAAAAGATCAGAAATGTTGTAGTGTGTTAATTTAATTGCTAATTCAAAGAAAATATTTTCTTTCCAGTTAGGAAGCCCATGAATATATAAAATTAAAATCATTTGAGGCAAAGTCAACGTGGAAACACTGTAGAAAAAAGAGCATCTGAAGTTGTTATTTTTTTCCACAAATGTGATTTGTTAAGCTTAAAAACGTGTGCTAGCTTTAGAACTTCTGTAACACCCTGGATTTTTAACTTATATCTCGAAAAAATTAAATGGTGAGATTTGGAGAAAAATATCGAAGGAGAGACTTAGAGTAAAATACTCGAATATTGTTATGATTAATTTCAAGGAAAATTGACTTCGCCATTAGGCTCAAAATGATCGAAATATATATGTTAGCCTGTAAGCAAGTTCGAATTCGATTTCGATTGGAAAAGTTATAAAATCCTCGAATTTCGCATTAAGTGGGACCCAAATAGTAGAATTTCGTTAGAGCGAGAATCGAAAAGATTTGATGACACCGTTAGGTTTGCAACGAAAAATTATTCGAAATGGTATACTCACTTGTCAATTTTCGAGTCCGAATAGTTAAGTTACGATCGAAACTAGAAATGATGGGAAAATTACAAGTATGCCCTCAGCTTTGTTATAAAAGAAATCTGATTTCTTTTATTTCATTCATTTTTCTTCTTCTCTAAGAAACCCAAACGACAGCCACTTTTCAACCAAAGGGTTTCAACCCATTTCATCAAGTTCTAGCGTGAACGAAGCCGAGTTGAACCTCGACGAAGAAGGCAATATTGTCGGCGTTGTTGAGCTCTACGTCCTCACCACATCCAACCTCCATTTCCTCTTCTTTTCTCTTGGTCTCTCATAAGAATTAGCAAGTGGGTTTGTTTATAATCACTTGGAACTTCATCCAAATCGTAGGAGAGTCGTTGTTGGTCATTAGAAAGGGGGAGAACACCTTCAAAGAGGGTTTAAAAACCAACCACTCCGTTGGCACCTGAGTTCAACCACTTTCGGAACTTCGAGCTGTCAAACATTGATCCTTAGTGTTGATTCATCACCATTGGCAATCACAAACAAGTAGGGGACTTTCAATTCCTATTGCTCGAATTGAAAATCATGCTAAAAACAAGGATTTCATGTGTTTTATCTATATTTTAAATGTTGAATTCATGGGTGGGTTGAGGGATTTGAAGAACGGAATAAAGATTCAAAGAAGGAATCGAAAAACCCAAAAATAGCGAGGAAGTTCAGTGCTGTCGGCAGGACCATCAGTCCCACCGACAAAATGAAGCTTCTGTCGCTGATAAGTATCTTCTGTCGGTAGAAACTGTCGGTTTTACCGACAGAACAAGCTTCTGCTGTCGACAGCATCTTTTTGAGTCAGGAACAAACTCTGATTCCTAGCCTGACTCCCCCATTGCCTATACTTGATTTCCCTCCCTTCATTTCATTATAAATATTTTTACTTTCCATTACTTTAAGTTCTTTAATGAAATTAAGGTTTTACCCTGCATTTCGGAATAATGGGAATGGTTTCAAGATCCAAATCTCAAAGGATCAAAATCCGAATTTTGGTTTCAAGAACAAAACGTAAATTTCGACGTTTTTGGTAGATTTTCAAAATGTAATAACTTTCGCGTTACTTTGAATTAAGTTATAAAATTTATATAATGTCAAATCTCGTGCTTGAGACTTTCATTTTAGAAAATCGACTTTCAATTTCGAGAACTTTGAAAATTTGAGTTTCCAATACTTAGCCAAATTTTCACCAACTTTTACCATTTTGGCAAGTTTAGGTACCGTGCATCATGGGACCTCGTTCTGAATAAACCTTGATGATTTTCAATAGAAAAATATAAAAAAAAATAACTTTGAAAGATTGAAAATGAATGATTTGATTCAAAAAGATGAAAAGTGAAAGTACCGAAAAAATGGGAAAGGGATTAAACGGTAAAATGTCAGAATCACACCCGAGGGGTAATGTTTGCCTTTTACATTGTATGTTGTGTGTAGGTTGGTGAAAGGATATCCAGGTTATTAATGAAAAGGTTGCATGTTTATTTAAGATTATGTTAGCGCATGCACTGAGTACTGTTATTCATTTTAGGCCGGGTGGCCACAGTTGCAAGGTAAGAATTGAATATCTATTCTCAACCCTGTTCTGTTAATTTCTCTTTTGTTTTAAAGGAAAAATAATATATATATATATATCTATATATATATCTATATATATATATATATATATATATATATATATATATATATATATGTAGTTATTTTGTGAGCTGTTAAAGGGTCCGTGAATGCCTGAAGGGATAGTACGTTACATCATCCGGAGGGGTGCACTATCCTGGCATATACGGTAGGGTCCATCAAGCTCATATGCGGTATGGGATGCGTATGAGAGTGGAGTCACAACTGGAATCCGGGTCCATTCCTTTCTTATCTTTACCAGTGAACGTGTATTGTAAAGGTGGTCGTATACGCGTGGAGTGTTATTTTGGGAATCACATGCATGCCTGATGGGCATAGACGAAGATGATTGGTCAATGATCACTAACACTCTCGTAGTAGTCGAACGTTTTAACACATCGAAAAGAGACCCATTGCTTACGGTCACATCAAACAGCTAGCCTGAGCCAGATAAATAATCTCGCAAGCGTGGTAGACACGACCAGCCACAAAATCAGGAACTAAAAGACAAATTTACGTAGTAACATCATGTCTCGACAGGGACCGATCCAGTCGTGAATCCCAACACTCAAATTCATTACTCCACCACTTGTATTATGTATCTGTTGTTATATTTCGAATTATAAACTGCAAAGCATGTCTATTATTTCAATGTTGTCAATTGTATTTACATAAAAGGACAAATGTATAATGAGTATGAATGATTGATGCTATGTGTAACTTTTAAACTATTTAGTTGCTTATCCCTGGCCGTATGTACCAGTTAATCGTAGTTTCAATTGTAAAACTTGCATGTTTTGAAACGATGCAATATGATTATTCAATCACATTAGGGGAGGTTATTGGTAGGAATTGTTTGTGGACCTATTGGGTAACCATTGTTACTCACCTTTTCCTCCCATTTTTTCTTTTAGTTGCAGAGCCGGTGCTTGGGGAGGCGAGTGTTGAGCCATCACTCGAGAAATATCTGGTTGGTCAGATTGACAACCAGTGTCCATTAACCGGTGAGTAGTAGGGCTACATCCTTTTGAGTAGTCAATTTCATCTAAGTGTATACATATTTTAAAGTTGAGTGTTAGGGTTGTGTTAGAGTGAGGCTAAATTTTGAAATCATGTAAATCTCTAAACTTCCGCACTCTGATCTATTTACATGTTAGATGTAATTAGTCTTCCGCAGTTATCTCCTGTATCTACATCTTTATATACAGGTTTTGTTATAACTTGGGTTATCAGGTTGTGTTCCGTTGAATGCTAACATATACAAAGGAGGCCATGCCGAAATTTCGAGGTGCCACCTAGTACCTTGAGATTTGACAGTAGGATTTGTGTTAGCGTTTGGCAGGGCGCTACAACTTCCCATCAAGCGAGCAGATAAGATTGTTTGATTAGCATGCCTTATTCATCTGTTATCTCAAATTGATCAATGCTAAGCTTTTTCACTAGATACTTACCTTGAAATAATTTACCAGCTCAGAGAAGAATATCATTTCCTAGTGTTATGTTGACACATGGCATGAATGCCCAGTGTACAGGTGTTTAGCACAACCAACTCCAGGAAGTTGTATAGCATATTGACTGCGTCCTGCTGTATCCTCACACATGTCTTTGGCAACCTATTGGCATGTTTGCAGCAGCAACAATAATAATTGGAAAGATAACCTCAATGGAAACAGGGCAAATTATGGGGCTCCAACTAACCAAGCATCTATGGTTCGTGACTTCATATGTGTCGTTCAGCTGACTTAGTATTTGAAACGATACACTACGAGAGAAATAAATTAAACCAGATAAGTGCTTCATCAAGTGAAGTGGAACAAATTGAGAAAACTGAACAAACTTCCAAAATTCTTGAGAGAACACAGAATTATTGCATAAGTTTGTAAATCTGAGAGACAAAAACTTCATCTGTGACTGGTACTGAACATACATGTGCATCAGGTGTTATGTGTAATTTCATCTTTAATAATTTCTTCTAATTAGTAAGTTATCATTAAGTTTCAAGTACTATTGAATAAAGGTTGTAATCTAACTTTTTCATTAAGCTCTTTATTGAACGATGTATGTATGCTTAAGCATGGAGACCCACACAATTAAGCCTACTATTATAATGGGCTTGGGCCTAAAACATGCCGTGCCATCTTTAAGCTAAGATAGCATATTTCTACCAGGGCTTTAGCAGAAACAGCCTAGCCCAAATCTAGTTCATTAATACCCTTGATTTTGACCAAGATATTCATACTATAAACAGTTCTTAGATCCAACCCATAATCTAGGAGATCTTTGGCTTCTCTCCATGTTGGGTCCACATTGTTTGACGGTCCGTGGGATTGATAAAACACGATTCACGATGACCATCTAATAATCTAGATCTGGGTAGAATGTCTTCCTCAGGATGTCAGCATCATTTTTTTTCTTCTATAATGGTGGAAGTATAAGAATTGAGATCCCTCACTTTGGCCTTTGTTCTTGGAGTTTTTCATTGTTGCCATTGTCTAAAGCCTCCTAAGTAACATTATTTGGTCGGCAGCGCTTCTATGCAAGTAAAGAATGTAACTACCATGGTGGTCAGCCAAATGCCTAATCATGTTGTTGTCCAGAAATTCCAATATCGCAACATTGTTTAGTGATGCTTTATTGTGAATAATTTAATATTAATAACAAAATTCACAAACGAGTATATCAAAAGATAATAATCAGCTAATCAATTTTCTTTTGGGGGTACGATCTATGTTGTACTGATTGAATCATGTTTACACCATCTAGCTTATGCCATTAATTGTAGTACTTCTTAAACAACTCATGTAAATAGGTTCTAGCAATGAAGTATAAAACAAAAATAACGATGAGAGAAAATAGAGTTAGTAACTCAAAAACATACCTCTTGATGGCCTATTATAAGAAATTGTTGAATCATCCTTTTCTCTCCTCCTTTATATGGGCTTGGGATCGAAAATGTAAAAGGTTTAATTTTTTCATTGGCAGAGTTAAAAAAGTTTACCTAAAAAGAAAAAACTATTAGCTAGAGCTTACGTTGTGTGCTTCTTATGAGCATAAACAATAGAAAGTTTCTCTATTTGACTATTTTCTTGTCATAGAATCTCTATAGAATCATGCTGAAGTGACCTCAAGCTTGAACCTCATATCGTACTTCTTGATGTGAAAGTGTATGGGAACCATAGATCCTTTGCATCGAGATACTAGTGAAAAAGCATCCATGGTTCTTATCCACTTTAACATTAAAAAGTGCGATATGA
Source organism: Akebia trifoliata (assembly GCF_017979445.1). Classification (NCBI taxonomy): domain Eukaryota; kingdom Viridiplantae; phylum Streptophyta; class Magnoliopsida; order Ranunculales; family Lardizabalaceae; genus Akebia; species Akebia trifoliata. The sequence goes on along the minus strand of NC_141387.1, from coordinate 26,952,802 downwards.
GGTTACAGCTTGAGGTCACTCCCACATGACATCTCTATATTCTGTTTTCTTTCTCACTAGCACTAGTCTCATTTACTCTCTTTAAACATTATATCATATACTAGTATGAGTTGAAACTCGCCCAGAAATAGTTTCCAAACCAATGAGTTGTGAAAACTTGTCCTTCTAACTTAATTAAAGAAGGATAGAGACTATTTGGGTCGCATTAAGTTAGATGGAAGTGAACCCTCTTTCAATTCTATTAAATTGGTTTCCAAAACTTATAAGGAAAGGGGAAAAAAAATAAAATGAGCAACATTCTTTGTCAACTTTATTTAAAGGATCCTTATGTTCAACCATATCTTGAAAAGTTACAACGTAGCCATAAACTTGAAAGAATCTATTCCAAAATTTGTTTACACGTACTTCCCATGTTACTGTAAAATTCAAGTTAGGCTGCCAATGAGTTGTTATCCTTATTTTTGAGTACAAAGGAAGCTAGCAAGTTATGGTGTAAATTTCATAAGTAATTACTAAGGTAATTTGTTTCTAAAGCTGAAGCATCTCAAAGATTTCAAGAGTAATCAAATTTTGGAGTAAATGAAAATCGAAAGTTCATGGTTGCAGCATGAGGCACAACCCAAATGACTCATTGGCTCAAGGCTTAATAAAATTAATATCTATACAAAGCTTTTTTCATAATTAGAAATACATTTGGCTAAAATTAAAAAACAATGCAGCATATGTTTCTTGCATTTGTGAAAATATGTTTATTCTACTTTTATGTGTCACAACTACAAAATCAAGTTGAGAAAATGAGATTCTAATTCTAGAGTCTAAAATCAATTTCTCAAAAATAGTACAAGAAGAAAACAAGATCCAGAATTCTAAATATCTAGTTACATAATCTAATTCTAACAATCCAATATCAGAATATAACAATTTGAACCAAATATAACGAGAATATTTTCCAAAAAATTAAATGATTTGAACCAAATATAACTAGAATTCCCCCCCCCCCCCTAAAACTACTGCTACACATTCAAAATGGAATCCAAAACACAAACATTCAATAATAATAAAAAAATGCTACAATTAAAACACTAAATCAATCTTTAAAAACCTAGTTTTAAGATCAGGTCTACAAATCACCATCATAAAAACGAAAAGAAAATGAACCTTGATCAAGTTGGAGAGAGGTGGGATTTTGATGGTGATGAGACTATCGTTGTTCTTCTCACCAGAGTTAATATTAATCTTACTTTTAACTTACTTGTGGGGCAAGTAGGGGATCGAACCCAAGAGAAAGGAGGAGTAGAATTAAGCTAAGTGGATAAAATTTAAATTAACTAAAAAGATTAAAACTATTTTCTTTGTATTTTTGAACTTATAAGAAGATGTAAAATTGCTAGAAAATGAACTAAAGTAAATAAAATTAAAAATAAATAAACTTATGAAATTGAAGCACCATTAGAGGTAGATCTAACTAGAACATGTTGATGAGTAATTCCTAGTCTCTAGCCATTTTATAACTCAATCGTAAGGGCTTGATGTTAGCTCGAGTAGAATTCTATGAAAATGTCCTACTACCAATTATCTAGTTTAAGCATACTTTATCTTGATCTAATTTAAGCATAAAGTATCTATATTAAAAATAAAATGTGCAAGAAATCTTAAATAGAACTCAAAAGCATTTTAAATAAAAGAAAGGCATGCAATTAGAAATAATACAAGAATTTGCTCTAGGCTTTTCCACTCTCGAATGGAGGGGAGCATAGCCTAATGTCATTGAAAGAGAGGGAAGATAAGAGATTAAAGAACTTTTCTTCATTTCATGGAGAAACTTACAATTTCTTCTTCTTCTTCTACTTCCTACAAAACTTTTAGCCAAAAGAAAATAACTAGAAAATAAAAATACAAAAAATAAGAGAATAAGTTAAGACCCTTAGATTAAAGGAGTATTAGATAAGAGAACCAAAAGGGACCCTTTCTCTAGAGATTGTGGTTCTATTTATAGAGAAAAATGTGTGTAGAAAAGTCTAAAAGTAGCCTCCATTTTTCTTTGCACAAAAATACAAAAGATGAGGACATGAGTTAAGGATTAGGTCATTCCAAAGGATTAGGACCTTCCAAAGTGAGCCCAAATACTTTTGCCTTTAAATTTTGATTCCAAAATGTTGATTTTCTGTACAAAAAATACACGTAATTAGATTTATCTAGTAAATGAATTTATTTATGTATAATTAAGCCTAATTAATATGCAACATAAGATTTTGAGGCTTATCATAATTATTACTTTAATACGGATAAATAGGAACAAAAATAAAGATAAATATTCAGAAAATGTGCGTATAATTCAGTGTTTTAAGACACTCATCACACCCCAAAACTTACCTTTTCTCTAGTCTCTAAAAAATAAAATTGCCACTTTCGCAGGCACCTCGACTACATTTAGCGAATGCAACAAGCCCTTAAACCGTTGGGTTACCCCTAGTGGATGAGTTGACTCATGAGGGTTTGCAGAGAATATATCTACAAAATTCCAACACTTTACAGAAATTTCAAAATCAAAATCAAAGTATGAAAGACGAACATAATGATATTTCACAAATCAGTCAAAGGTCATTTACGTTTAAATAAAGTTCTAATTTTTATTCCTCATTTTAAAAAATTTCAAAGATAACTTGATTGCTTGTGTGATTTTTTTGAATATTTTCTTTTTAAAATAACATCTTTTCTAAGAACAAGATTTCATCTCCTAAAACTAGGTATCCCATTTAAGATTGTGAGAGGTGTGGATGTTCACTTTAATACCTAAAAGGGGCTTTATCTGTGATAGTCCAGTATACTCACGTTTTTACCATTGACGGCTTTCACCTTACTAAACTAATTGGTCTCATTGGACTCCTTTCATTTTTGTACTTTTTCAGTTCTAACATTTTGGTTTTATTTTGATTTTTTTCACATCTTTGTACTTTTTATTTTCTTAACTTTTTCATACTTCACTATTTTCTAGTGTTCTTTTTACAAAAAGCCGGTAGTCCTTTTCAAGGTACCTAGTTTAATCTTATGGTTGCTGTCCAAATCATATTAACCCTAGTTCTATTTTTCTTCTAAGTAGATAATCAAAGGACAAAGAAGTCATAGTTCACTAGACTAGATTTTCCCTAACACTCTAGACAAAGAAGACGGTCAACTCTTGTTTCATAAAATCTTGTTTTTCTAAGTACTCAATCAAAAGTGAATTGGTTTGGTTGAGAGTTATTTTGAAGAGGAAGAGAATAAGAAAGGGATTAAGGTTGGAATTTTTTTTTTTGAGAAAGTTTGTTTCCTAACTACACTACTTATTAAAACAAAAGCACATGGATTGCCTCCCAAGTAACGCTAATTTTAATGTCTTCAGCCAGACCTATTAAAAGGTTTGATTTTTAAGAATTTTCCTAATATCTAATTTGATAGGCACAGCAATCGATTTCCTACCCCAAATGATAAGTAGACAAATTTTAATCACAGTTGAAATATGAAAATAATTTATTAAAATGATCAACATCCCTCGTTTATCATCAGTTCTTAATGTCATCACCTTTTCGAAACAGTTCTTAACCATTGTATTTCCTAAGAGAATGGAAGTTGTAAGACAGGCAGGGTCTTTACAATCTTGTGAAAAGATAGACTAGATGGGTTATGAGGTTAGATCAGTAGTGGTCAGAATTGGTGTGACTAACAAATTAGAGTTCATCCTTGGTTCTTCCTGAATAACAGTTTCCTCTGATGGTGGATCAGTTTCCTTAGTCAAATTTGTACAATTGATTAGCTCATTGGGAATTTGAAATATTGGTTGGCTCTCAGGAGTTATCTCACTTGAAAATTGACCATTCTCATTTTTTTCTAAGGACACAGTAAGTTGACCTAGTTGGACTTCCATCATTATTTCAGTTGAAACTGTAACTTCATTGATTTGAATTTGAACTTCAATTGAGACGGGGTTATCAATTATTGATAGACAATCATCGAAATCTTCAAAAGAGTAGAATTGGTCACTAAGATTATTTTGAAAGAATGGTGGATTTTCTAGGATGGAGATATCGTCATTTTTTAATTTATCAAAATTTCCTTCTTCTAAAGATAGCGCTAGGTGACTCAACTGAGTTCCTATGCTGGCTAAAGCTTGACCTATGTCCTGTTGTTGTTGGATAAACTGTTGTTGTTGATTTAACAACTCAGTTAATAAGGACTCTAATGATGAAGTTGGAGGAGAGGACAAAAATAAGTCATTGAATGTTGACTCTGGTACTATAACTCTATATTCGGAGAAATGTTGAGAATCATAGGATTGATAGAGAATTATGGTTGGATTCATCATCAAGGTGTTGTGCATATAAAAATCTTCATAGTTACCAAAATGACTATTTTGAGTAAATTTGTTCTGATACGGTATGGTATCCGAGGGAAACCAATTATTTATGTGGTATGGTTGGTCGAACGAACTAGGTGTCGGCATCCAATAAGAATTTTGAGAATGATGTATATTGACTTGTGTAGCACGAAATATGAGTAGACTCGGACAACTCTCGGAAAGATGACCATAATTATCACATAAGACGCATGAGATCCAAGATTCTCTACTAAACTCCATAACAATGCAAATCACACAGTCTATCAAACAATCACGAAAAGAAAAGAGTGGACCTAAATAGGTTGCCTAAAGCTAGACAGCTCCTAACTGGATAGAAATAGTGCAACTAACCTTCCAACTCGGTTCTATGAAGTCAATTTTGAATCATTCAGATCTTCAGATCGGAGGTGGCACACAATGCATAAGCAAGGGCACTCTTAAATCACCTTCCTTTCTTGAATAGACTGAGTCTATCCCCTCAAAGGGCAAGATCTTAGTAGATACAAAAGATGACCAAGAAACACAATTGGCACAACTTGAAGCAGAATTTCTTCTATTGAGCTCATGAGCCTTATAGTCAAGTCTAATTGATTTTATTTAATTTGATTAGATGACTAGTGAGTTGATTATCCTAATTAGAGCAAAGAATTAGTAATGACTTCCAATCCTTATCTTATCATGCCATCCCTAAGAGAGGGGTGTTCTTTACTACTTAATTAACTATTCTAAGTGTGTGCAAATTGGAAAAATAACACACAAAGGCAAGGAGTAACCCACTAGCATAGAGTAGCGTGGGTGTTTCAGAATTACCTCCCTTGCTAGACGGGGTGAAGACGGTTTGAATCGACTTAGGCTACCAATTCCAAATTTGGTGTGCAAACCTATGGAGCCGTGACGGTATTGTCCGCCCGTCGACTTTCCTTAGTCTATTATAATCCAAGCCTTCTTGGATAATTAAAAAATTACAAGGAATCTTATACAAGAGTTTCTAAAATAAAAAAAATTAAACCTAACTAAAGATTAAAAGAAATTAAAAGAAAAAAAGAAAAAAAATGTTCACCTATAAGAAGTAAAATAAAAATGTTAGCAGAATGATAGTAAACAGACTCAAAAACACAACCTAACTTACCAAAATCTTGCTGACTTTGTCACAGTTTATAGAAAATTTTGTTCTACCCTAAATTGATATACTATAATAGTTAATCAGAGATCAGAGCAGAAAGATACAGTCAGTTTAAGTTCTACTGTCTGAGATGACAAAAAAATGGGAATGACTTTTTTTTCAATGTTTTTTCTTCTTTCTTCTCTCTTAAAACCTCAAGAACACTTGAACTTACAGAAAGAAACTAAAAGAAAAAATAAAATAAAATAAAGATGAAAGAAATGAATTTTAAATCAAAACTTACCACTACTACCTTTACCATTCCCCAACAGCGACGTCAAAATTCTGATGAGACTATCTATAGACACCCCATTTTTGCATTCGCCTGATTAATCAACTCGTCGACCCGATCGCAAAGGTTCTCAATGATGGATGTCTATTCCAATGCTTTATTTTGTTACCAGATATGTTTCAAAAATCCGGATGAGGTATCTCGAACTGACAAAACTTAAAAACCACGCTGCGCTAGGAAAATACGACCCCAGAAACATAGAAATCATCATCTTGCAAACCAAAAAGAAGCTTCACGATAAAAATCACTAAAATTATCAAATTACCCCTAACATCAAAACAACCCTAGAGCCTGCATTACGCTTAGGAAAACCCACTCAAACACATTAAGCAACAAATCGAAACCAAGTAAACCACTTCGCCAATTTTCACAAAATTTGACAAAATTACGAAAATACCCCTCATAAAGATCACAATCATTTCATACAAAAAATTTCATAAATGACAAAAACCAACATTCCCATTAAAGTCCTTACGAAAAACTGATTCCAAAACATCCTAGAACATTGAAAAACGACTTAAAACGTAAAAAATCCTCTCCGAGGGCAAAATGGTAATTTCACAATTTTCATAATAAAAAATTCGAAATTAATAAATAAAATATTAAATAATTAAAGTAAAACATTAATAAAATTAATTTAAAATTTTGAACCTAAAAAATTGATCAATCGGACTTTCGGGTAAAATTGTTGAGGGTTCGTGGGATATTTCTTTAAGGACCCCTCCATTTGGGGGTCCAAAGAATTAAAGATATTTTAGAGGGGGGTTCTCCAAAAATTAAAAGTAAATCAAGCAAGACTGAAGTCAAGGTATTAAAGTCAATTAAGCAAGACTAAAGTCAAAATTAAAGTCAATTAAGTAAGACTAGAGTCAAATATTAAAGTCAATCTCATAAGACTAAAGTCAAAACCCTAATCTAAACTAATCGAGTCAATCTCATAAGACTAAGGTCAAAACCCTAAATCAAAATCCTAATCTAAACTAATCAAGTCAATCTCATAAGACTAAAGTCAAAACCCTAAAACCCTAAAGACTAAGTCAAAACCCTAATTGAAACCCTAAAAGAAACCCTAATCAAACCCTAAATGCTTCTAAAAACTTTATAAATAGGAGTCTCCACACCCTATTTTCGTATCAAAGAAAAAACCCTAGGAAAAGTAGGTAAAGAAGCCTCCATAGCCTCCCCAAAACCCTAATTTTTGAGTCCCAACTCCTTCCCTAACACCCCTACTCCGATTTTAGCCTAAAAAACACCCAAAAATCTCTCAAAAACATCCCAGAAATCCACAAAAAATTTGAAGCACTCAGATCCAAGAAGGAGATACCTTACCTCGGAGATTAAGAATCAGATCCGGAGATAGAACGAAGTAAGGAATACGGTACAAGGAGCCATTCTAACCAGATCTGAGGGAATAACACTTTTGCAGATCAAAGGTAAATTTTTTATTTTTATTTTTTTTAATCTAGGTTTATCATTAGCAATGTAGATCTATTTGGGATAAGTAGAGACCGGCATTGGCCGGGCGGGATTGGTGCCTAACACCTTCCAACCCCGTAACATGATCCCCGGATTCAGATTTCTATAGTAGATTAGTTCTTTTTATCCATTGTAGGGTCAATTTGGTTTCTAAACCGTAATAACTAGGTGGCGACTCCCAAACCTCAAGGGTCAAAAGCGGATCCGCGCACCCCGCGGATCGAGGGCGCTTTCACTATCATTGTTCTTCTCACCGGAGTTAATATTAATCTTACTTTTACCTTACTTGTGGGACAAGTAAGGGATCAAATCCAAGAGAAAGGAGGAGTAGAGTTAAGCTAAGAGGATAAAATTCAAATTAACTAATAGGATTAAAACTATTTTTCTTTTTATTTTTGAACTTATAGGAAGATGTAAAATTACTAGAAAATGAACTAAAGTAAATGAAATTAAAAGTAAATAAACTTATGAAATTAAAGAACCATTGGAGGTGGATCTACCAAGAACATGTTGATGAGCAATTCCTAGTCTCTAACCTTTTTATAACTCAATCGTAAGGGCTTAGTGTTAGTTCCTTAGATCGAAAAGTTTTGTAAATGAAATTAAATGAGGGAACATAAACAAAGTAGAATTCTTTGAAAACTTTCTACTACCAATTATTTAGTTTAAGCATATTTTATCTTGATTTGATCTAAGCATAAAGTATATATATTAAGAATTAAATGTGCAAGAAATCTTAAAGAGAACTCATAAGCATTTTAAATAAAAGAAAGGCATGAAATTAAAAATAACACAAGAACTTGCTCTAGGCTTTTTCACTCTCCAATGGAAGGGAGCTTAGCCTAATGTCATTGCAAGAGAGGGAAGATAAAAGATGAAAAAACTTTTCTTCATTTCATGGAGAAACTTACAACTTCTTCTTTTTCTTCTTCTACTTCTTACAAAATTTTTAGCCAAAATAAAATAACTAGAAGATAAAAATACAAAAAATAATAGAATAGGCTAAGAGCCTTAGATTAAAGGAGTGTTGGATAAAAGAATCAAGAGGGACCCTTTCTTTAGAGATTGATGTTCTATTTATAGAAAAAAAATATGTGTAGAAGAGTCTAAAAGTAGCCTCCACTTTTCTTTGTACAAAAAGACAAAAGATGAGAACATTCCAAAGGATTAGGACATTCCAAAGGATTAGGGCATTCCAAAGTGGGTCCAAATGCTTTTGCCTTGAGATTTTGATTCTAAAATATTGATTTTCTGCACAAAAAACACACGTAATTAGATTTATCTAGTAAATGAATTTATTTATGTATAATTAAGCCTAATTAATATGCAACATAATGTTTTGAGGCTTATCACAATTATTACCTTAATACGGATAAATAGGAATAAAAATAAAGATAAATGTTCGGGAAATATGCATATAATTCAGTGTTTTGAGACACTCATCAGAGGGACGATGGACTGGTTCAACAGATCTGATTTCGACAGATGACTTTAAGGCTCCAATTAACCCTAGATCTCATCTTCACTCCATCATTTTCAGTGTTGAGAGATTGAGAGATCAGATACAAAGAGAGATCGATCAGATATAGAAAGAGATTTGATTGAGGAAGATAAATAGAGAGAATAATTCTCACTATCGGAAGAACTTCTCACGAACCAATGAGAGTGAGAGAGATGGAAAAAAAATACAGAGAAATTTCTCACAATCGAGAGCTTCTCACAAACCAGAGAGAGATGGAAAAAAAATGCAAAGAAATTTCTCACAATCGTGAGTTTCTCATGAATCAAAGAAAGAGAGAGTGAGAGAGAGAAAAAAAAATAGAGAAACCAGAGAGAGAGAAAGAGAGAGAGAAAGTAAAAGAAATAGAGGAGAGAAAATCGTGCCAATTTTCTCTAAATTTCTTGAGTCGTGGTCGTCAAATTTTTTATTTCTAAAGTTCATTGGGCCAAGCCCAACAATTTTTCCCTTTAATTTTCACATAGTGAATACTAAGAAAAACAATCTATAAAAAAATCAAGGAAAAATAGCCATATGAATGAATCTTAAGGCGAAATGGTAATGCTATAAAATAGAGAATATTATTAGTAAGTTGTACTTTGGTGCATCAATACAAATTAAAGGCTAGATGATTTTGTTTCCTCGTGTTGAGCATCATTTGACCTACTATGCTTAACAAAATATGGAAATTTGTGTATTGATGGAATTCAATTTGGTGAAGATTGTTTAGTCCACGAGGAAAGGAAAATGATTCCTTGGTAGAAATACAAGTAAGAAATAAAATAAATATTTGCCTTAGCAATGTTAGTCATATTTTTTGAGTTCATTGCAAAACCATGTACATACCATGAATTATTTCTACACAAGTTTCAGTAGCCATTGGCTTCTAGTTCTTTTCTTTTACTAATGTACTGAATGAAGCAAGAAAACTAGCTAATACTGAAATCTCCCATAAAATATATTATTCCTTGGTGTAATTTGACATTTGGACTAATTCCCAACCAATGATGGGATGGTGAGAAATATGCATAAGGGGTCAATTTTTTGTTGTTCTTGTAAGTTTACACTATCGTTAATTACTTTTGATTTTTCCTTTTTTTTTTTAGAGATAATGTGACTAACCTCTGGTTAGTTTTTCCCCAGTTGAAACACTGCATATTCTTCTTATTTTAATAGTGACGAATTTGAAATAAAAAAGGTATACTCAACAAACTTTGGAAACCATGTTAACTCTATAAATTTTAAATTCCATGCATATATTATAAATAAACAAAAGTTATGGTTGGAACACCAAGACAATACTCATTTTCCTAAAAGCCTTCTTAAATGCGGAAACTATTTCAAGCACAGATGTGCCACGCCTAGTCCCCAAATTGTAGGCCGTACACAACCTAAGATGAGCATTAAAACTTAATTACAATAAATACAATCATATGTACATATACACGAATGGTTTGTATGAATGCATGAATGTATCTATCGGGAAAGAGAGAAAGGAGTCGCCTATATTGTTTGTTGCAAATAAGTTCCGAAGACCAGCAGCTTTATGTGACCATTTTTCAAGTCCATAACATGGATGTAGTCTCGAATCTATTCACTGTCATATTAAATTGACATTATTAATATATATTTCATCTACTGGTATTGATATTTGGTGATGATGTCAGAGTTCTAATAATAGAAGCATAAATTAAACCATAAGGACTTTTCTTCAGAGTTACCACAATGAGTAAGAGTTCTAATATTTTCACAAGGCACAAATAAACAAGATCAACTAAGATTTCAAGCAATAGGCATCACACGATTTAAAATCCAAACAAATAACACATAACATCAACATTGACCAAGTCAAACTGGTTTTGGGTGTAAATTTCAAGAAATTCACAAACATGATGTCTCACTTAACATGAAATCTTGGATCATTCATATGCCGACTAGTATATTTACATGCCAAAAAATAAAGAACTGTTCAATAAATCAAGAAAAATGCAACAAAACTTTAAATACCACCCTACCATGTTTTGTTGGATAATCATAACTGTGGTGTCAAATTTCAGTGAAGGTGCCGATGGACTTTGCCCTACTGATTTGAAATCGCTCCTTCCACCTTTCTGTTAGCACCGATATGATACCTACCAAAAACTCTCTAACGCTCAAGTTATAGTTGTAGAAGAATAATTATTATTATTGGTTGGACTCTTAATCGACTAGAAAAAAATCCTTAAGCCTGTATCAATTTTGTTAATTTATAGATCTTCCTCTGAATCAGGATTTCCCCTTCTCATGGTATGCGATCACAGAGAATCTCCTGATTATCAAGATCCTAAACAGAATTGGGATCTTTGGGATTGAGTTTGTTATTCTAGAATGATCTTTAGGCTTGACGTGCGCAAATCAGTATTACAAGTATTATTTGACCATGCCTGCATTGCTTGGCAAGCCAGGTCTTATCTAGTGCTGTACTGCCCTTCTAGCTATGCCAGGTGTTTTCTATCTTGGGTTGCCCTACTACTAGGCAGCATTACGAATGCTTACTTACGCATGGTACCACTTAACCAGTTTGCACACATGTACGATATGGATAATCGCATGATTATTTCCCTCTATACCCCCTCTTGAGGAGACATGAAGTCTTACTATCTTTTCAAGACACGTATCCTCCTTCTAATTGGCTTTCAGGATTCTCTATCAATACTTCTATTCTTAATGAATTTACATATTTAATGCAGCGTTGTTCAAATCTTCTTTGACAACTGAAACAAATCGTCTTTTATTTATGGTCGTCCACGTGCCCCACTAACATCTTCACAATGCCCTAGGCTGTGACAGTTAGGTTGGATGGGACTATCCTCATTGGCGTACGCACTCCTTTAAGTTATCTTATAAATAAGGGACTTGCACCAACTTTCCTTCCTACTGTGTTATTGCCTTTGTAACCTTGCTTTTTTATGCCTATAATGTTTCTTTCTCTATTTCTGTCTTATCACTATTTTTACACCTCTCAAGTTGAAGAATCTTCTCTTTTCACCTTAACTCTTCTACAAAATTAATTTCTTAATGGCCACCAATATTGACCGATTTCGGAGGAAACTCTATATCCCTACCTTTATGTCTATTCGGGTTTGCAAAAACCCCAACAACCCTAATGAGCATCGTCAGGGGGAAAACATGGTTTGCATTAGTCAAATCTAGGCTGGCCTAAGTTTCCCCTCCTTAGGGAAGTGTTGAGTAAAATAAATCGGGTCCCATGCCAAATGTATGGTATTTTTTATCACATGGTGTAGATAGTGGAGAAAATGAGGATAACCCCTAATGACTTCCTCTCCAAATACAACTTGAAATTCCAGTACCCTAGGTACTATTCGTTGTCCTCTAAGAGTGCAGCAGTTGCATTGGTTTCGTCTCTCTATAGTGCTGACAAATGGTGGTACAAAGACCTCTTGATTGTCTCCGAGAACTAGAAGTTTGCCTCTGGCATTTCTTGTGAGGGATTTAGGGTCCCTCAGACCTTCTAGGGTAAGTCTAGATTTTAGGCTTCTAGCTACGTTCCACTTTTAGATTTTATGCAAATCAATATAATCTGTTATTGACATTTCCTTTTTGTAGATTCTTCTGTCCTTTCTACCACTGAGGCTAGGAAAAAACAACATAGAGCAACCAAAGATATAAGGCTAATGGTAGTGGGTCTCCAAACTAGGGTGATCAACGGGGTGATAAAAAGAGATCAGACATGCTCTTGCCCTTCTTTTTTGCCTCGGCCACTTGCATGATAGGCCTCCTTTGACCAAGTCGAGCAAACCTCAAAAGGCTTACCTTCTCATCCAGTCCTTTCCTTTCATCTATTTCCCTTCGAATTCTCCGAGTATCTTCTCTCCCTTACCCCTATCGTCAGGGCTACTCATCTCTCTGACCAGGACAAGAAGAAGAATAAGAGGAATCTGGCTCCGTGTGCCTCCACCAAAACTATAGAGGCTGAATAGTCAGCACTAATGCGTGAAAAACTGGCTGCTCTGATTTTTATTTTTGCTTATATTTTAACTTCTATTTCTACTGCAACTACCTTTTTTTTATTGAGCTTCCTGAAAGGGTTTATACTCAGACAGTGCAAAGCTTAGATACTATCAAGGAGCTCACCCCTGTCCCTGAGTTCCAACCTGGCAAAAAGTGCAGACTCATACGGAAGAGCTTGAGAAGTCCTTCCCCCCCAAAAGAGTTTGAATATGAGGGCCTTAGTAGCATCAAGACTCCCCTGAAGTAAGTGACTTTCTTCTAGAGGAGTTGTGGGGCTTTCCTCTAGGATGGAAATGAGAACAACAATTTCTGACTTCGATTTGACCATGTCTTCAACAAAAGCAATGGGGTGAGGAATCCTGTCATCGCCACCTTCCTACTTTCCCACTCCATTTCATTCAAGGACTAGGATGTTGTGGATTGAGCCAATGTTGATCTGGACTTTGGTTGATTTGTTCATGGCTTTTACCAAGTAATTTTCTATTATTCTCTCTCTATACCTTATATTATGTGCCTCATTCATCTAACTATTTTATTTTATTGCAAGCCAACACTTATGGTACCTGGCCTTCCTAAAGTACCATGAAGTTGAGGATCAGGCAGCTGCCCTGACCAGAGAGTATGATGAGAAAATCACTCTACTCCAAGGTAAGCTAACCTCCTCTAACCAATACTAAAGTTGCTGTGAAACGAGGTGTACCTAGATCTCGACAGAACCTCCAGAACTTCAAACAAAGATCACAGTCTTATCCAAGATTCGCAATTGCCATTTTGTTTCCCTCATTGGATATTGTGAGGAGTAATCAAAGATGATACTTGTGAATGGGTTTGTGGAGAAAGCCAAATTAAAGAAACATTTACGATGGTTTAAAACATCCGATTTTCTAAAAAATAACTTTTTTATTATAAATCCATAAAAACGATGGTCTAAAATCATCATTTTTCAACTTTTATTGGTAGTCGCATTTTAAACATGACTCCTTTTAAAACGACTACTCTTGCGAAAATAAAAAACAATCGTTTTTGTCAAAAACGGCAGTCCAAGACAGTCGTTTATTACGCATAATGACTTAGTGATCAAAGTATACATGGTTTATAGGGTAAAAAAAACTTACGACAAACAATGTTTGAAGCTAACCTTTAGAATATTGGGATTCATTTCTAAGAAAAGTTGTGTTTTTTCCTCTTATTTCAACTGTTATTTGAAGGAGAAGTGGTTTGAGGTAACAAACGTACGTGGTTTAAATTGGGACATTTTAGTAACATCCCTTGTAAAATTGGTGATATTAGGCTTGTTGTAGAGGTTGATTTTGTGATAAATCAACCTCAATTATGATTTCATTGTTAAATCTACAAAATAATTTTGGGAAGGAAATGAAGGGTTGATGTGTAGACTGTTCCCTTTGAGCTTGTAGGGAAATGCAATAACACGGTTCCACAAGTTGCCAAGTGGTTCCATAGCTTCTTTCGAGGAGTCCTGCACTGCTTTTGCAACGCGTTACATTGGCAATAGAAGAGTGGCAGGGACGTTGATGCGTTCCTCAGCATGAGGATGTAATTTGGGAAAAACCTCAGAGAGTTTACAATGAGATTCAGGGAAGAAGTGATGTCCCTAGAGAGTTGTGATAAGAGAACTACTGTGGTGGCGTTAAAGAACTCTTTGCCATTTGGCTCGGGATTGTATAGATCCCCCGTGAAGAAAAGACCAGAAGCATTGAATGAACTTTTTGACAGAGTAGAAAAATATATTCGTTTAGATGATGATCCTCGAAATTCTGTATGGAAAAGCAAGGTAATACACACGGTGGTAAAACCCAGTAAGCAGCATCAGCCACAACAATAAAGTAGGAAAGGGCCGCTTGAGCAGGATAGAGAGCAAAGGAGAAAAGGGATGTATTTTGCCATGCTTCCCAACGACATTTTTCTACTATTGCAAATAAACCTTACTTTAGGTGGCCGACACCACTTCCTCAATATTAGATAAATCAAGACGAAAAGTACTGTAAGTATCACAAAGTACGGGCGCACACCACCAACAGATGCCAGGCCTTTAAGAGGTTCCTGTAGAGGTTGGTAGAGCAAAGAAGGTTGAGAGATTTGTTCATAAGATAAAGGGAAGACATGTCCTAAGACAAGAACCCAAGCCTGATCAACCACCTGTGAAAGGGCAAGACGGGAGGGCAACTGTGATACATGTTGTCCTCAACTAAGAAAGTAGAAAGTCTTGTCAAAACAAGACTAACGAAAAGATCAAGAGACGTAGAGTAGAGTACTTGACTCACATCTACTTAGCAAGGAGTAGGCCTACTGAGCAAATGAAACCCTACAGAGAGCAGACTGTGACATTCACAAAGAAGTATCTGGAAGGGGTAGTAAGGCCTCATAACGACGTACTTGTGGTAACTCTGCAGGTGGGCACTTTTACTCTCAAGAGAGTGCTGATAGACAGCAGTAGCTCTATCGATTGGATTTGACGGAAGAACAAACTAGCCTTAGGGAGAGATAATGTTGCTTGTGTAGGTAGGGCCGACAACCTTGATGACCAGGTTTGTGGTTGTTGTGACAAGTTCTCCGTACAATGTTATCCTGAGTAGATGGTGTTCGTATGAGATGAGGGTTGTTCCCCTACGTACTTTAGATCCTACGATTCCCAACACCGCAAGGGATGTAAGACATACTAGGAGATCAAGTAGTATCCCAATTGTGTGTTGGGTAGAGAGAAGCCCTCTAAGGTCAAGGTCCAACAATAGCAGTTATAGTGGGGAGAGAACAAACCTATTGATCACCCTTGCCTGAAAAGCATCTAAATGGTGGATCTGGGAGAAGGCAGACAGATAGGAGTAGGGGCAGAGTTGGCATCAGAAGAGTTGAGAGAACTGACTGATTGTCTAAGTAGAAATCGGGATGTCTTTGCCTGGTCTATAGAAGAGATGCCAGGGATCAGCCTAAAGGAGATTTATCACCACTTGAATGTGGAGTCAACTTTTAAACCAGTGAAGTAAGAGATTAGCACCTTGATTCAGAGAAGCAGTGAACGAAGAGGTGAGTAGATTGATCAGAGCAGGGTTTCTTAGGGAGGTGTAGTCCCCGGACTGGATAGCAAATATTGTCGCAATACCTAAGAAGAGCGGGAAGGTTAGAGTCTACATTGATTTTACGAACCTAAACAAGGCCTGCCCCCAAGGATAGTTTTCTTATATGCCAAGGATAGATCAACTGGTAGATGCGACTTTAGACCACGAGAGGTTATCCTTCATGGATGGCTATTCTGGCTATAATTAGATACAGCTCTGTAGATACCCCATTTTCACACTCGCCTAATTAATCAACTCATCAACCCGGTTGCGATGGCTCTTAATGATGAATGAATATTCTAATATTTTTTATTTGTTACTAGATATATTTCAAAAATCCAGATGAGGTATCTAAAGCTAACAAAACTTTAGAAACCACGCTACGCTAGGAAAATAAGACCTCAAAACGTAGAAATTATCATTCTTCAAACAAAAAGAAGCTTTACGAGAAAAATCACTAAAAAATGATCAAATTATCAAAATACCCTTAACATCAAAACATCCCTAGAGCCTACATTACACTTAGAAAAATCCTTTCGAACATATAAAACAACAAAGTAAAATCAAATAAACTATCCCGTCAATTTTCACCAAATTCAATAAAATTACAAAAATGCCCCCTTGCAAGGTTCACAATCATTTCATACCAAAAATTCATAAATAACACAAACCGATAATCCCATCAAATTCCTTACAAAAAATTGATTTCAAAACATCGAAAAACGACTCCTCAACACAAAATTCCTCTTCAGGGACAAACAAGAATTTTTCAATTTTAAACATTTTAAATTCTAAAATTAATAAATAAAATATTAATTTATATAAAATGAAACCTTCATAAAATTAAATTAAAATTTAGAACAAAGAAAATCAATCAATCAAATCCTTAAGAAAAATTTTAGGTGGTTGTCCACTTATTTAAGTAGAGCCCCATTGATATTTATTAAAGGACCCCTCCATTTGAGGGCTTAAAGAATTAAAATATAATTAAGGGGGGTTCTCCAAAAATCAAAAATAATTCTTTCATTGTACGTAAGAATTAAAATTCTAATCTAAAAAAATCTAGTCAATCAAATAAGACTTAAGTCAAAATCCTAATTCACTTTATCTAAAAGAAATCTAATTAAACACCAACTCTTCCAAAAAAATCTATAAATAGGAGCCTCCACAACCCAATCTCGCAGGTCAAAATAAATCCTAGAAAAAGTAGGTCAAAAAGTCTCCCTAATCTTCTTCAAATCCTAATTTTGAAATCCTAACTCCCTACCTATCATCCAAACCCCAGCTTTTACTTAAAAAACACCTAGAAACCTTTCAAAAATATCTAAAAACCCCTCAAAAAAATACAAAGAAAATACTCAGATCTAAATACTTCAACTTTGAGATCAGAAGCAGATCCAATGACAGAAACAAAGCAAGGAATCTCATACAATGAGTCACTCCATCAGCTCTGAGGGAACAAATCATTGCGATCATCTAGGTATACTTCTTTCTTTTTTATTGGTTTTAGATATTTTAGCAATGTAATCTTTTTTAGAAAATAGTAGAGACCGGACCTTTAGTTTCTTTTTCGTAGATTAGTGTTATTTATTTGTTGAGGGTCATAATTAGGTTCTTAGACCTAAAAACTAGGTGGCGACTCCCCAAACCTAAAAAAAATGGATCTGTAACCCGCGGATCAAGGACACTTTCAATGGCGACTCTACTAGGAAATTTGAGGATTAAACTTGAAAAATCCCAAATATTGATGCATTGTCAAATAGATCTAATTTTTTTTATTATTATTTAGTTCAGTTTATTTTATTTATTTAATTTTTTTTTATGACTTGATTGTGGATCATTTATTTGGATTTTGGATATTATATTTTCAATGGCGACATATGAATTGAGGACGGAATGATGGTGCTTGGGATGAGAGTTATGGATTTTAAAAAAAATATTTGGATGAATTTTTTTAGCGTGTTACTAGGCATATGCGACGAGTTGTGAAAATAAATTATGTGAGTGATGCGCGAAGAAACAAAAAAGTTGATTTTTTTAATGTTGTTCATGATGAGGAGAGAATTCCAAAAAAAAATTTACAAAAATAAATAAATAAATAAAATATTTGTGTGCGTGGTGTGCCATTAGTAGAAAATAATTTTTTATTTTTCATCTTCTTGTCAAATAAATTAGTTGTGAGTGATGTGGTAAGAAATAAAAAAAATTACCTTTCTTAATGTTGTTCATCATGAAGAAAGGATTCCAAGAAAAAAATTAAAAGAAAAATTGAAAAAAAAATATTTTTCTTTTGCGTGGGGTGCCAATAGTGAAAACGTTTTTTTTCCTATTTATATCTTCTTCTCCAATGAGAAAGAAAAGGACGAAAAAATAGCAAAATAAAATAGAAAATAACGTCTCCCTACTTCATCTCTCTCTCTCTCTCTCTCTCTCTCTCTCTCTCTCTCTCTCTCTCATTTGTTTAGTTGCATCAATTGATTCATTTTATTGACGAAAACATCAAAAGCGATCATATTTAGATCTTCAGATCTGAGTCATACTCTCTTTAAGAATCTCCAAAACCGCCATTAAAACTCTTTTGAAGATCCTACACCATGTTTTTTTTTTTTGTTTATTTTATCTTGGAAGCAAGCTATTGTTGTTCATTTAGGATCGATATGAGCAATTTAAAGGAAAATGTGGAAATTGTGAAATAAGATTGTTTTTAGATGATTCCGAAGATGAACTTGTTGATGTTGAAATCGAATAAGAAGAATTGGAGTACTCTTTGGAAAATCAGAAAAAGAATTGCAACACTTTTATAAATTTCTTTTTGTTTTAAAATCAATTTGTTTTTCAAAAAAAAAAATTCAAAATTCCCCTTCTCCACAACTATCATCTATCATCGATTCAATATTCTTTGAAATTTTGAATTGATATGGGTCACCCAAAGCAATCCTTGATTGGACCACAAGAAAAAAAGAGTTTTTTTTGTTCATTAAAAAAAATGGGGGTTTATTCTTGTGATTAGTTGATGCTTAATTATGGATGTGCTATCTTTGTTGATTGATTATCTGAAATGCCATGATCTTAATTGATATACACATGAGATGTGCATGTTTTGATCTTGAACTGAATGATATGGATATTTTTTGTATTTCATGACCTATATCTATTCTTTCTTGTATGGTTTGATTTGGCCTATGGGCCCATTTATCCGAAAAATGCCCCGGACACACCCCACCCTACTTGGCACACACCACTAGCACGTTTACTTTATTACATTGCACTCTTGCATGTCCCATCCAGCCAACGTGGCACAAGTGTATGGCCCGGTCTCCTCGTAAGATGCGACATCATGCATGAAAATCACAACTCCAGTTACGTACCTTTACGGTATATAAAACTGGGGCATCAGTACAGTTCAATCAGGTGACACTGAAAGGTATATCAATGCACCCATGCTGAAGCGAACTGAGTCTTTGTCCTATTGTAAGCCGCAAAGTTACATGTCCCGATCGCCAACCCTAGACTTGTACCTATACAGTATATTAAAGTTAATCTAAGTTTACCAATTGCACTTCTTGTTCAAAATCAATGCCTAAGCGAGATCTTGCCATAATGTACTACGGTACAATAGGGATAAATTACGTTTATTCTAGACAAGATGTGACTTAAGAGTGCCCTTGCTTAGCATCGTGCACTACCTCTCAACTGGGGATTAAACTGACTGCTTTTGACTTCAGAGATTTGGGTTGAAGTCCTAGATTATCACCTATACAGTATATCAATCCAAGTCACCACGTACCATCTGATTGAGTACACTCGAGAGGTATATAGGTACACTTGGGCAAGGGTGGCCGAATAAATTGGATTGCACGTAATAAACCTATAGTCTAAGAGTCTTCCTATAAGTCATAGGTCACGACCCATACCGACTATGGGTGTTCCCAGGTTACTCTATTTAATCTAACCAACAGGTAAGTGGGTGGACTGATCCAAACCATTCAAACTAAACCCACAATATCGGTCCGACCCAATTTGTGAAATGTACCAATAAATTTGAATCAGTTAAACCAATTGGCCCAATTGACAAATGGATCAAACTGATCAATACCAAATCAATTGGACTAATTGGTTTCACTTTTAAAGATCCAGACCATTTTATATCAAAAAGATTCGATCTTAGGGTCAAATTGATTTGTTTGATCAAAGGTTCAATCCCAATCAGGGGTAGACCCGTGACTAACCTTTCTCACCTTCTTGGTCACTATAGACCTATAGTGCATTTGGATTCAATATTTCCCACCTGACTTAGGCTAAGTTATATCAAAATTTTAATCATTTGGTTAAGAGTCAAACCTTTAGAATCAATGGTTAATCCGGGTGTACTTCCACTCAAGTAATAATTACTCCTAAACATTCTAAATCATCATATATGCCACTTTAGATTCGTCAAAAGAGTCGTCTAGTCAAAGTACCAATGTCAAGACCAAAATAGTCCATCCACCCAGAAGGACCTCCCCATTTTGTAGATAAGTGTCCATGAGTTTCCTTTTGGTCTTAGTTCAATTTTCGTCAGTCTTTAAATTCATTTGGTCATTTCAGTTACGTTAGTCTTTCTTTAATTCTCGAGTTTTAGTCAAGTGTGTCAGTTTATTTTTTTTATTCCAATGAAATAAAGAAACTTCTGATTATCATGCGTGTAATAATGATTTGAACATAATATCAAACATGATGAATGACTCAGAATTCACTAATCGAACTTGATAAATATTAGAATTAAAGAGTACACTCAAGAAGTGCAAATTGGTACCACATTATCCTCAAGGAAACATGAGAGAATTATAAACTTACTTAAGAAATTCAACAATATTCCTACTTGGTCTCATGATGATATATTGTAAGATTGCACCAAAATAGATCAAGTCCTAAAGTTGAGAGTGAACTTCAAAATCAAAGATTATTAGTCAAGAATGATGTAGTTTAAACCATCGACAAAGGTGTTAAGACCCACAAGAAGGGATTCATCATGTTTTCTCATTAGCAAAAGAATATGAGATTTCTTTCGAAGTTTGAAAAGGATTGAACGAGTCAATGTCAAATACAAAGAATTTAATCACACTCAATTTTGTAGAAGAAGATTGAAGATTACTTCTTCTCAGAAGAACACCGAAGATTACTCCTTCTCAAAAGAAGACTTTACTCGACAGAGCAATCATGGCATCGAGTTCCCTAAACTTTGACCAATTCAAGTAGCATTTCTCAAAAGAAGACTTTCTTTAGTCGAATCATTTTCCTGTCTTACCAAGAAAAAAATAACATTTTTTAGCCCCTTACAGCCTTTAAAAAAATAAAAATAAATAAAAAATCAACAGCCTCTTCTTTCTAAACCACACCAACCAACCTTGGGAGGGAATTTTTTTATGAACTACGTTTTAACCTAATCCCAAAAAGAAAAAAAATATTTGGAGTACTTAGGCAACCTGAGAAGTTACTTCAGGTCCAGTCACGTAAAAAAAATGTATTCTCTTAAGAAAAGTGTCATCCAAAAGGAAAATCCCCTATGGTAAGATTAGAAAGAAAAAAATGTCAAACTAGAGGCATTAAAAAAATTGACAAAAAAAATGTCAAACTAGGGGTATTAGAAAAAAAGAGAATCAAAAGAATTGACAGAAAAGAAAGAATATCAAACTAGGGGCATTTTGGAAAAGTTGAGCCTTATACCTTTCCTTTCAAAATCATGTCCTAAGCTTACCTATTAAGTCATCTTGAATGCTAATTGACTTGATTAAAGTACAGGGAACCAAGAAGTTATTGAGTTGAATATTCAAGATCATCAAGAAAAAAAAACCTGCTAAGTTGAAAACCTAAAAAGGCGACCTAGGCAATAATTAGGGTACACAAAAAAAGAAAAATCATATTAAGAAGAAAAATTCAAAAGGAAGTTGTCGAGTTGGTTATTCAAGATCATTAAGAAAAATAGAAGTTCGCCAAGTTGAAAGCCCGAAAATGCGACTTAGGCAAAAGTTAGGGCATAACCATAAAAAAAGGGGCCTACTAGGTTGAAAACCTGAAAAGACGATCTAGGAAAAAATCAAGGCATCTTCAGAAAAAGAAAAGTAGAATCTGCTAGGTTAAAAACCTTAAAAGGCAACTTAAGCAAAAATTAGGACACTAAAAAAAGTAAAAGAAAAATCTCATTGAGAATAAAAATTCAGAAGCAAGTCACAACATTTGAGAACTCATATCCAATAAAGACAATGCTGAATTCGATAACACTCGAAAGTCATCTTGAGCATATCCGATCTTTAAGAGTGTTTACTTGTCCAAGTATTCGCTAAAGAAAATTGTAGAACCATCAACTACTTTGAAGAGAAAGATCTTTTATTCCAATAATTATCAAGATTTTAAGTCTAGCTTAAGCATTTTTCAAAGGAAATTCAAAAAAAAAATAATCAAATTCCTTATTGTACATATGATAATCTTAAGAGTCTTAAAAATTTAAAGAAAAGCCAATTCTTTTGTCTGTTATATATCAGAGTCCATAGTTGCTTGTGCAATCCATTCTATTAGTTTCATAGTTAAGTTCCAATTAAAACCAACCTTGAAACTAGGGGCATTTTTGAAAGTCATTGTGATTACAAAGTTTTGTTTTTAATCACATGATAAAAAGAAAAATCTTACAAAAGCTTAAAAGTTTGGCAAAGCCAATGATAATTATGAATCCAGATGCATGATAAACCAATAAAAGCCCGATCTTTCAAACTTTACACTCGATAATACCGAGTCTTTAACTAATTCAAGCCCGAGAAACGTGGCCCTGATAAGTTCGAGTCCGATAAACGAGACTCCGATCTTTTTGAATCATAGAATGAGTAGGATTTTTTAAGTTCCTACAAACCTTAGTTCGAGTCCGAGAAGCAAGACTCCAACTTTAACAAGATTGTTTAAGTTCCTGTAAACCTTTACTAGAGTTCGAGAAACAAGACTCCAACTTTGTTTAAATTATAGAATGAATTAACAAGGTTGTTTAAGTTCCTGTAAACCTTAGCTAGAGTCCGAGAAACGAGACTCTAGCTTTATTTGAATCATAAAATGAATTAACATGATTGCTTAAGTTCCTGTAAACCTTAGCTAAAGTCCGAGAAACTAGACTCCAGCTTTGTTTGAATCATAGAATGAATTAACAGGATTATTTGAATTCCTATTAAACCTTAGCTGGAGTCCGAGAAACGAGACTCCAGCTTAGTTTGAATCATAGAATGAATTAACAAAATTATTTAAGTTCCTATAAACCTTAGCTAGAGCCCGAGAAACGAGACTCCAGCTTTGTTTGAATCATAGAATGAACTAATAGGATTATTTAAGTTACTGTAAACCTTAGCCAGAGTCCAAAAAATGAGACTTCAGCTTTGGTTGAATCATAGAATGAATTAACAGGATTGTTTAAGTTCCTGTAAACCTTAGTTAGAATCCGAGAAACGAGACTCCAGCTTTATTTGAATCAAAGAATGAATTAACAGGATTGTTTAAATTCTTGTAAACCTTAGCCAAAGTCCGAGAAATGAGACTCTAGCTTAGTTTGAATCATAAAACGAATTAGCATGATTTTTTAAGTTCTTGTAAACCTTAACTAAAGCCCGAGAAACGAGACTCCAGCTTCGTTTGAATCATAGAATTAACTAATAGAATTATTTAAGTTCATGTAAACCTTAGCCAGAGTCTGAGAACAAGACTCCAACTTTATTTGAATCATATAATGAATTAACGGGATTGTTTAAGTTCTTGTAAACCTCAATTTGAGTCCGAGAAATAAGACTCCAACTTGAATAGGATTTTTTAAGTTCTTGCAAACTTTAGTCCGAGAAGCGTGGCTCCAATAAGTTCAAGTATGATAAATGAGACTCAAATATTTTATAATTCTAAAAGAGAATTTTGATAGAAATTAATGAAGTTTCTACATTACCTATCTCGTTATTCAAACTTACCATAATTCAATATTGTGTGATTGTCTTCATTGCGTATGTGCATTTCAATTTGAATCATTATTTTCAATGAAAGAAGATCTCTAGGATCTAACATTTTTTTTAATGGAGGAGAGTTTATTCTCAATGATCTGATAGAATACTTAATGAACCTCATACCATTGTACACACGTGCACTTTTGCATTAGTCAAGGAAAATTTTTCAAAATTCAAGGATCTAACGCTGTCAGTGAGAGCTCGGGCTCGAAGACCAACTTTTAGTTCGATGAGAGTTTTACCCTCAAGGATCCGAACGTCCTAACGAATTAATAAATCAAGTTGCAAAATGAACTGTCACTAGCTTTGGCATTCGAATATAGCACTATCTACCAAAATAGATTTTCTATCTAGTTTACTTCAACCCTCTGTCAAAGAGGGGCATCTGTAAACACCAAATTTTCGTACTCACCTGATTAATCAACTCGTCAACCCGATTGTGACGGTTCTCAATGATGAATGAATAATCCAATATTTTTTATTTGTTACTAAATATGTTTTAGAAATCCAGATGAGGTATTTAAAGCGAACAAAACCTTAGAAACCATACTACATTAGGAAAATAAGACCTCAAAACGTAGAAATCATCATTCTTCAGACAAAAAGAAGCTTTACGAGAAAAATCACTAAAAATGATCAAATTATCAAAATAGCCTTAACATCAAAACATCCTTAGAGCCTACATTATGCTTAGAAAAATCCTTTCAAACGCATAAAACAACAAAGTAAAACCAAATAAACTATCCCGTCAATTTTCACCAAATTTGACAAAACTATGAAAATACCCCCTCATAGGGTTCACAGTAATTTCATACCAAAAAATTCATAAATGACACAAACCGATAAGCTCATCAAATTTCTTACGAAAAATCGATTCCAAAACATCGAAAAATGACTCTTTAACACAAAAGTCCTCTTTGGGAGTAAAACGGTAATTTTTCAATTTTAAAATTTTGAAATTAATAAATAAAATATTAATTAATGTAAAATAAAATCTTAATAAAATTAAATTAAAATTTTAAACAAAGAAGATCAATC
Organism: Akebia trifoliata; assembly: GCF_017979445.1. Taxonomy (NCBI): domain Eukaryota; kingdom Viridiplantae; phylum Streptophyta; class Magnoliopsida; order Ranunculales; family Lardizabalaceae; genus Akebia; species Akebia trifoliata. The sequence continues at coordinate 26,927,873 of NC_141387.1, read as the reverse complement.
AATCAAACCCTCAGGAAAAATTTTAGGTGGTTGCCCACATATTTAAGTAGAGCCCCCTTGATATTTATTAAAAGACCCCTCCATCTAGGGCCTAAAGAATTAAAATATATCTAAGGGGGGTTCTTCAAAATCAAAAATATATTTTTTCATTGTACGTAAGAATTAAAACCCTAATTTAAAGAAACCTAGTCAATCAAATAAGACTTAAGTCAAAACCCTAATTCACTTTATCTAAAAGAAACCTAATTAAATACTAACTCTTTCAAAAAAATCTATAAATAGGAGCCTCCACAACCCAATCTCGCAGGTCAAAATAAATCATAGAAAAAATAGGTCAAAAAATCTCCCTAACCCTTCCTAAACCATAATTTTGAAGTCCTAACTCCCTACCTATCATCCAAACCCCAGTTTTTACTCAAAAAACACCCAGAAACCTTTCAAAAACATCCTGAAATCCTTTAAAAAATACAAAGAAAACACTCAGATCTATATACCTCAACTTGGAGATCAGAAGCAGATCCAGTAACGAAAACAAAGTAAGGAATCTCATACGATGAGTCTCTCCGCCAGCTCTGAGGGAACAAATCGTTGTAATCATCTAGGTATACTTCTTTTTTTTATTGGTTTTAGTTCTTTTAGCAATGTAATTTTTTTTAGAAAATAGTAGAGACCGACGTTTGCCAGGCGGGGTTGGTGCCTAACACCTTCCAACCCCGTAAAGTGATCTCCGGACCCGTAGTTTCTTTTTTTTAGATTAGTATTATTTATTTGTTTAGGGTCATGATTAGGTTCCTAGACCTAAAACCTAGGTGGCAACTCCCCAAATCTCAAAAAAAGAAGTGGATCCGCAACCCACGGATTGAGGGCGCTTTTAAGCTCAACCCGATAGATCAAGAGAAAACAACCTTTATCATTGAGCAAAGGCTCTACTACTATAAAATGATGCCCTTTGGATTAAAGAATCGGGGCTTCTTATCAGGAGTTGGTGACAAAGTTCTTCAGAAATCTAATAGGTAAAACCGTAAAAGTCTACATCGATGATCTGCTGGTGAAAAGTAAGAGGAAGGAAGATTACGTTGTTGATCTAAAAGAAATCTTTTCCCGAGTACAAAATTGGAGATAAAGTTTAATCTAAAAAAGTACACTTTCATATTAACTTCGGAGAAGTTTTTAGGTTATCTGGTCGTGAAGAGAAGGATATAAGCCAATCCAGACCAGATCGAAGTGTTATTAGAAATGCCCTCCTCGAAAGCACAGAAGCAAGTCTAGAAGTTAGCAAGAAGAGTTGCAGCTCTAAATTGATTTATCTCCAGGTCTTCTGATAAGTGCAGACTCTTGTACTAGTTAAATAGACAAAAGAATGTAAGCATACCTTCGTAGAACTTAAGAAGTACCTAGGCAGACCGCCTATACTCTCCAAGCCAGAAGTGGGAGAGGAGTTAGGGTTGTACTTGGCCATCTCGGAGCACGCATTGAGTTCAATCTTGGTCAAGATTGGAACAGCAGTAAAGCAGCCCATTTATTTCTTAAGCAAGACTAACACTGAGTCGAAGATGCATTACTCCAGGCTCGACAAGATGGGGCTAGCGTTAGTCTACACAGCGATACGCCTAAGGTCGTATTTCTAGGAGCATAGACTACAAGTCATTATAGAGTACCCTCTGAAGTCTGTCTTGGGGAAGATAAAGGAATCAAGTAGAATGGCAAAGTGGGCTGTGCAGTTGAAAGAGTTTGGGCTCTAGTTCAAGTCCATAGTCTCATTAAAATGCCAAGCAGTAGTTGATTTCTTGGTAGATTTCTCAATAGAAATAGAGGCGGATTTACTAGTAGATGAGTTGGAGCATGTGGAAGAAAAACAAGAACTCCACAATAGCCTAGGGTGGAAAGTTTACGTGGATGAATCGTCCAACCAAGAAGAGCCAAGAGTAGGAATGGTGTTGATTACTCCGAATGGATCCAGGATAGAAAAGGTAATCAAATTGGGGTTCAGGGAGTTGACCAATGAAGTAGAATATGAGGTGATGATACCCGACCTCAATTCTTTAACAGGTCTAGGTGTAACAGAGGCAACAATCTTCAGTGACTCGTAGTTAGTAGTCAATCACATCAATGGGACATTTGAGGCACAAGATCCCAATATGCAGTTTTAATTAGAGAATATCAAGTCTGTCATGCTTCGAGTAGGAGAGATTAAAGTTTAGCATATACCCCGAATAGACAATAGGCATGCGGACGCTTTAACCTACATAGCATCGATGCTGGCCGAGCAGGCAAGAGAGAATTTCCATTGGGCTACCAGGAGCACCCCGTGATAGATGACCTAGACTTGGTCAGTGTAGTAGTGGTCGTAGGGGACCAAGGATGGATGAACCCAATCTTAACCTTCCTATAGCAAAGGGAGCTGTCCAATGATCCCAATGAGGTTAGACGAGTCAAAAGCAAAGTAGAAAGGTACATTATTCTAGTGAGGTTTTGTACAGAAAGTTTGTTGGAGGACTACTCCTACGTTGCCTAGCACTAGAAGAGGCAAAGGATGTGTTAAGCGAAATCCATGAAAAAGACTGTGGAAACCATTCTAGGACAAGGTCTTTAGCCCATAAAGTATTGTCTTAGGGATATTTCTAGCCCTAATTATAGAAAGACGCAGCACTTCATGTCAAGTACTGCGATAGTTGCCAAAGGCATGGAAAGATAATTCAGTAGCCTGCGATTCAGCTCAATTCCTTCATCAACCTCTAGCCATTTGCACAATGGGAAATCGACCTAGTAAGCCCTTTGCCTAGGGAACCCAGTAACTTAACTTTCTTGCTAGTAGCTATAGATTATTTCACCAAGTGGGCAAAAGCACTCCCTCTAATAAAATACATCAGTAAGAAATCCCGAAGTTCATGTGGGAGAACATTATCTGTAGATTCGGTATGTCGTGTACCATAGTTTCAAATAATGGATGACAATTCACAGGAGAGCAAATTAGAGATTTTTGCATAGAGCATGAAATAACACAGTTATTCTCTACATCGTACTACCCATAGGGCAATGGATAGGCAAATGCTACAAATAAGGTACTAATAGATACTTTAAAGAAAATACTGAAAGAAGCGAAAAGCAAGTGGACAGAAGTCCTGCATGGTGTGTTATAGACCTATAGGGCAACTGCCAGAACTTTCATAGGGGTGTCGTCACTCACTATGGCCTATAGTATGGAAGCAGTGATCCCTATGGAAAATAACTTCCCTACAGTAAAGTCTAAAGTAGTATAAGCTGACCAGAACAACTAGCAGATGATTACGGAACTAGATCTATTGAAAGAGAAGTGAGAAGCAGCATTGGTAAGATTAGAGCATTATCACAAGAAGCTACAAAGCTACTTCAACAAGAAGATCCACCATAGGAAACTCAACGAAGGAGATTTAGTGTAGCGTAGGGTATTCCAAAATACAAAAGAGCAAAACAGTGGCAAGTTAGGCGCTAACTGAGAAGAACCATATAGAGTAGCAAGGGTAGGCCTAAAGGAATTCTATTACTTGATCACCATGTCCGATCAAGAACTGCCTAAATCGTAGAATGCTTGTAACCTTAAAAGGTGTTATTAGTAAATAATATTTTTTGATTGTTATTAACTTATGCATAGGAATTAGCAATGGAGTTGGATCCCACCTAGATCCAGGCCTACGTGGGTTTCTCTGCTGTAATTGGTAGAGTAAAAAGTTGGTCGAGGCCTAACTCTAACACGAGTAACAATAACACTAATGTGGATCCCACCTAGATCCGGACCTACGTGGGTTTTATCTGCCTTCATTGGCAGAGTAAGAAGCTGGTCAAGATCCTACTCTATCACAAGTTTCAAGAGCACTTAAGTTGGATCCCACTTGGATTCGGGCCTATGTGGGTCTTTTCTGCCTTAGTTGGCAGAGTAAGAAATTGGTCGGGGCCCAATTCTGATATGAGTAACAGTAGTAATAATGTGGATCCCACCTAGATCCAAACTTATATGGATCTTCTCTGCCTTCATTGGCAGAATAAGAAACTGGTCGGTATCCTACTCTATCATGAGTTCAAAAGCACTAAATTTAGTCGTTGAAAGAGCTGAAAGTTGAAGTAGCGTTAGAGCCTTCTTTAAGGACAGTAACTTGAGTGTTGTAAGACTAGAAGGTTCTACCTAAGTAAAACTTACTTAAGGTCGAACCTGAGGGGAAAAAGTGGTAATTAAGCGCAGTGTTTTGTAGTATAAGCAGAGTAGTAGTACAGTATGAGAAGCTTAAGCAGAATAGCAGTTTAAGCAGAGTAGCAATGTAATAAACAGCAGCATTGCACTATGAGAAGCTTCAGTAGAATACTAGCTTAAGTAGAGTAGTAATGTAATAAGCAGAGTGTAGTTAACATGAGCAGTTTAAGCAGAATAGCAGTATAATAAGCAGAGTAGCAGTGCTATGAGCAGTACAGCAGTTCAGTTACGAATTGCACAAGTGCAAACACTGTGATAGAGTTCGCATTAGAAGTGGGTGAGCAGATGGCTTAAGTTAGCTTGAGTAAAGCAAGCGACACGACATACCAAACTTATAGGGAGTCTTAAGCAAAGCATAATGCTGAAATTTATGTTAAGTCAAGAAAATAGATTAGCAGATTATATATGTAGTGTATAACAGTAAGAAGAAGTAAAGCTTTAGACCAAATAATAGTATTGCAGAAGTAAAACTTCTCTTCATTAATAACAAAGGGAAAAGTAAAGGAGAGAGATCCCAAACTAGGGATAATACAAAGTGCAATAACAAAAAACAAAAAGCAGGTCTTCATTCAGTGGTGGAATGCTGGCAGGTAGAAGGTGAAGTCTGAGTAGCAAGAATAGAAGGATTAGCCTTAGGAGCAGAAAGAAAATGATCAGCTTTAGTAGTAAGGCTTGGAGGATTAGTCACTTCATCCTGATTCATGTCAATAATAGGAACGGAAGGCAGGTCAAAAGGTAGAGCAAAGGGCAGATCGCCAGTCTAGGTTGAAGAATCTATTGCCTGGGTAGGATTTAATTCTAAGGTATGCCCAATTCCATGAGCTCACCAGGCGGTCGTCCTGAGATAGCCACAAGGTTTCCCTTCTCATCCCATTGGAAGGGTGGGATACGCCTATAGCGCCCAATCCAAGGTATGTTCTAGACATAAGAAATCAAAGGGGCGTCATCCATGTCTTCCTCATCGTCTCCCTTTTCCTTATCCTCCTGATATTGAAGTCGAGTAACCTCAAACCTTCATTATAGGCCTTAGTAAAAACTTCCTCTACCAATCGAGAATATTGGGCCTACAGTTGCTCCAACAACCTTTTGGTCTCATCTTCATCTTCCTTAGCCTAAGCTATCCTAACTGAATCAATACTTGCTCTCAGATAGCCAAGCTCAAGCTTTTGTTGTTATACTCTCTCTCAGAGCTCCACTAGCTCTACACCTCTCATCTGTACTTACTCTTCGTAGTTGGCCAATTCCAGTTGCAAAATATCCTGAAGATCTGTCAACTTCTTATTTGAGGCCTCCAAGGCCAAGTTAGCCTTCATTTCCTCTTTAGCCTCTCGGGAAAATTGGCTAAAAAAGGCTAGCCCAATCTAGAGAGAAGTTATTTTTTCTTTATGCTTCGTGGCTAGGACAGCCGCCTAGTTCTTAGCCTCACGCCAATTCAGGAAGGCCAGGGTTCCATAGACATGGGCTTGCAAGGTAGAGTAAAGCATTTGAGTGAATAGAATGCACCAAGTAAATAATAAGACAGGATGAGTAGAGATTTACCTAGTGATGGTCGTGGGCAAACTGATCAAAGCCTAGAACAGTGTTAGCCTAGTCAACAACATCCCAATCCTTGGGAAAAATGGACTGGGAGAGCAAAGAAGCAGCGACAATAGGGCCCTTTACCCCGCAGCTCTTATTGTAAACATAAGAAAGAAACCAAAAAAATATTACTCACATTCTCATCCTAGAGGAAGGCCTTATGACCCATCCAAGCGAAAACAACTGCCTCCAAAGGAGTCTTGCTATGTCTAAGGCCCTCGTGTCAGACTCCTCTAGAGGAAAATGACTCCTCAAATTTTTTTTGACCAGTCGGTGCCTTTTTCTCAACTGTGAATCAGGAGTATGGCTGCACCCCTTGGGGGTAGCAAAACTCTACCCTACCTGAGTCTGAATCTCCTCGAGAAGCTCGATAAGAACAACAACCACTACAGTAGTAGCATCAGTAGCAACCGCAGTAGAAATAAAAATAGAAGTAGAAGCAAAGGCAGCCAATCCCCCAGGTACTATAGCTAGCTGGTCCTCTTTTCTAGTGAGGATGGGGTCCCGAAAGGTTTGACTCCTATTTTTCTTCTTCTTCTTGGTTGGGCTAGTGAGAAGAACATGGCAGGGGAACATGAGAACGGAAACTCCAAAAGGTCAATTTTCATGACGTCAGAAGATCCTAACAAAGTTACAGACGAAGGAGGGTCAAAAACATAGGCACAGAATGGATCAAAACGTTTCAAATCCTGTTCGACCTAAGCAAAAAAAACCTGACCAGATAAGACCCCTTGTTGTGGGGGAGGTCAAAGAGGAGTAGAAGCAAGGGAAAATGGATCAAGATCTTCACAATCCACTCAACCCTACCAGAGGGAACTCGTCATGCCGGTAACCACGGCATGGTAAAAAGGAGGTCTTCCACAATGACCCCCTCAGCAGCTCTGGTTCGGAGATCTACTACCACAAGCCTCCGATCTTTGGATGCTCTACGTTGCTCCTTCCTAGCCTCAACACAACAAGGGCAGAAGAGTCTACAAAAGAAAGTAAAGTAAAAGTCAAACGTAAAATAAAGCCGCAAAACCAAGTATGAGAGTGAAATATAGCCAACAATTTTGAGTTAATCTTATCCTAAAAGTTTGATGGACCCTAAATCCCTCATAAGGAACACCAGGGGCAAACTCACAGTCCCCAAAGATGAAAAAGGGGTATTTGTGCCACTTTTTATCAGAACTGGAGAGAGAAGGAACCAGTGCCATTGTTACACTCTTGGAGGACAGCGAATAGAACCCTGGGCGTTGAGAGATGACCTTCAGATTGTATCTGGAGAGGAATTTTTTGAGAGTTATATCCATCTTCTCCACAATCTCAACCAGATGGTAGAAGTTCTCAAACATTTGGCCTGGAGCCCAGTTTATCTTACTCAGTACCTCTCTAATGAAGGGAGAGGAAAAACTGAAGCCAATCCTAATTTGGCCAACATAGACCAAAATTTCTCCCTGATGGCATTTGCCAAGGATATTGGGGTCCTTGCTGACCTGAATATGTACAGAGGTAGGAATGTAAAAACTCTACCAAAGTTGGGTTACACTAAGAGCCATGAAGAAAGTAAATATGTAGAAAAGAGAAGACAATGAAAGAAGATTACCTGGATTCAAGAGAGGTAATAGTAGCAGCGAAGTAGGAAGAAAGAGAGAACTTTTCAAAGGAAGCAAAGAGACAGAATTTCAGAGTTTTAGCACAGTAAGAAGAGAAATAAGCATTAAGTCCCCTATTTATAAGAATAAACAGAGGAGTACGTACGCTTGAGAGGACAACCTGAGTCCAACTTAAGCATCGTAATTTGGGGGTAGTGTAGAAGGTAGTAGGACACGTGGTAGGACATAGATAAATAGTGATCTATCTCAACCATTGAAAGAGATTTGAAATACATTGCATTGAATGCTTCGATTCAAAAAGAGCAGATGTAATTGTGAAGATCAAGGCAACAAATAAGAAAGTAGAAACGTGTCTTGAGGAGACGAAGAACTCCACGCCTCCTCAACAGGGGGTAATTGTAAAAGGAAATAATCATGTAATAATCTATGTCATAAACATGTCCAAACTAATTAAGTGATACCAAGCGCAGGTCAGCATACGAGCACTGCCCTTCAAGCAAGGCAGGTCAAAGCAGAAATCTCCCTAGCCTGACTTGAGGGGCAATACAACATTAAGTAAAATTAGGCCAGACAAGTAGGGCAGGCCAAGTCATAGAGTAATCGAAATCTAATATGCGCACGTCAATCACAGAGATCTTGGAGGAGATCTCTGCAAAATAGTACGATCAATCCAAAAAATCTTCATTAGGTGAACAACCCCGTAGAGTCAGGGGAGATCCCAGGATTGTCACCTGAAAAGGGGGAAACCCTGATTCATCGCCAAAAGGATGATAAATAGTACAATAAGCACTATTGAGGGGATTTTTTTTGGAAGAATAACCAGTTTTGTTAGAATATTCCTCTGCTTCTCTAACTTGAGTGTCGAAATGATTTTGGCAGGTACCACACCATCGAGAGGTGGGAGGTGCTCAGAGCGACTTTGGATCGGTGAGGTAGAGTCCATCAGAGTCGTCCACCGGATTCTGACCGCATAGCACTTATTCAAATAATTTTACTAGTTTTTTACTATTAAAAATAGGTTCACATAAAATCCTAAACCCAAAACAAAATAATCTAAGCAAAAGAAAAGTAAAAAATGAGAGTTTCTATTGGCACCTCAACTTTTACTTATTCTCAACCATTCAATTGTTTTCTTTATTTGTATTTAGGGTGTAATAAGCAAAAGTTGGGGTGCCAATAACATCTATCTTAAAATATCTCTCATAGTTAAAAGTCGAAACACCTCCTTTTATTTTTACAGCTTAATTAGAAAAAAAAAATTCAATCATTATTTTTTTTTCTTTTTTTTCTTTTTTTTTTTTTTTTGAATTTTCAAGGAAATAATTTTCATTCAAAAAACATAATTTCTTTTACATAAATTACTTTTTTGATTTTTTTTCATAATCGAAAAACTTGGTATTTGATTGCCAATTTTATAATTCATTTGAGTTTAACGACCCTTAGTAAGATTTCAAATTTTATTAAGTTAGTAGGAAAAGTGCTTCTCTAAAATACTTTATTGTGTTCAAGTAACCTTGGGCTTACCTTGTGGCATCCAAAAATATGATCGGTTGCTTCAATATTATAATGGACAAAAGTATATGAACTTTGAAAATAGGTCCCGTTATTTGGCCAACAGTTTGGCAAACACTTTTTCAAAACATGGGTTAGAGGTCTTGGAATGGGCTGATTTTTGGTGAGGATGATCTCTACGGTGAGGAGATCTTCCTCACCAAAAATCAGCTCATTCCAAAACTTCTAGCCCCAGTTTACAAGTTGAAAAATCGTGAACCGTCCATTTTTTGTAAACCATTTTTGATGGGGTTAGAAGTTTTGGAATGGGCTGATTTTTGGTGATGATGATCTCCTCACCGTAGAGATCATCCTCACCAAAAATCAGCCCATTCCAAGACCTCTAACCCATGTTTTGAAAAATGTGTTTGCCAAAATGTTTGCCAAACTGTTGGCCAAATAACGCTACCATTGAAAATATAAATCCCAAAAAAGTAGTTATTTTTCACTATTGTATTTCAATTTTAAATTTGGGAGCTACTTGAAAGTTCGGTAGCCATCAATTTTCAAAAACTTGGATCAAGATCAAAAAAAAATTGTTTCTTAAATTTTATTTTTTTATCTGAGTTTTTTATGAAACTTAAAGTGTTGTGGTAGTATTGCACTAGTGGTGTGGTTATCTATATGAATAAAATGAACCTTAGTAAGGATTAAAATCTTACTATATTAGTAAGACAAGTGTTTTGCTATTTTAATTGAAAATGATGGTGTTTGAATTTGTATTTAATTAATAAACAGAATAAGGATTGTAAAAAAAATTAAGATGGAGGAATTGCTGAAAAAAAATTCAAGCAATCCTCCAATAGGATTGTGCGGTCATTATGCATCAACAAAATCGCACTTTCAGTCCTCTTACCGTGCATGATACGAGGATTATGCATGTGTACAATTCTTTCATTGTGATGACGCACGTCTTGCCAATGACGTCCTCATTGTTAACTCAACATTTCGTTCTCTCTACCTTTTATCATCCGTAGCCACTCTGTTACTTAGGTATATGTGCCCTCCATAAATGACTCCATCTATCATTTACTTGCTGCGAGAAATGAGGAGAATAGTTGCCCTTAGTAATGATTTTTGTTGTACAAGCTCAAGGCCGAAGTTTTTCGGGCTCATTATTTTGATCTCTTCATAATGATTTCTTTTGGGATACGTGCCTCCCTAAATGCTTGATGGCTGCACAAATCATAGGTATATATATATATAGGGTAGCGATCAAGGGCAAACCTTTTAGCAAACTTTTTGGCAAAACATTTTTCAAAACATAGGTTAGAGGTTTTGGAATGGGCTGATTTTTGGTGAGGATGATCTCTACGGTGAGGAGATCATCCTCACCAAAAATCAGCCCATTCCAAAACTTCTAACCCATGTTTTCAAGTTGAAAAATCGTGGACCGTCCATTTTTTATAAACTGTTTTTGATGGGGTTAGAAGTTTTGGAATGGGCTGATTTTTGGTGATGATGATCTCCTCACCGTAGAGATCATCCTCACCAAAAATCAGCCCATTCCAAAACCTCTAACCCATGTTTTGAAAAATGTTTTGCCAAAAAGTTTGCTAAAACGTTGGCCCTTGAACGCCCCCCATATATATATATATGCCCTTTTTTTCAAAAGAGGAGGTATTCTTCTTTCCTTTTCATAGTTTTTGCAAACTCCCCCTAAATCTTCAATCCCAGTTTTTTCTTGTTTTTTCTAGTGCTTAAGACGTTTCATTACTCGCTCTCTTCGCATTTAAAGCATACTTCCCTCTTCTGATCCTTTTATGGCGGGGATAGACAAGCCTTTGCAGGCACTCCTAACCGGCTTCCAAAGAAGGTGACCACCTTTATATTTGAGAAGGTGATGGCATAGTAGAGGTCTTTCCTTCGTTTGGATTACCACTTTGCCATTGATTCTAAGGGGCAAGGAGAATTTGTTTTCTTGTGCCAGTACTTAGTACGCTTCCCAGCAAGTCGTGGCAACTTCGTACTTTCGCCCATCAGATTCAATAGCCACAGCTCTCCTTTAGAGGTGTGAGTGGACTGGTGTCACGGCCAAGTTCTTTCGAAGCAAAGTCGTGCGGTGCAAGGGGGTGATAATCCACAAGTAAGCCTGTAAAAAATGATCATACAAACAAGATAACAGGGCAACACGAGGCAAAGTTCGGAGGCAACTTTGTTGATATAATATTGATTACACTGAGTAACACGTTACAAAAGTAAATAGGTGTGTTACAATGCAACTGATGATCTATGACACACGGGATTTCCACGTAGCTTGGCACGAGGGCTCGAGTCAACGTGGGTGTAAACCGAGGATTTAGAAGCACTGGACACCCTCCCTACAAAGGGTACCCTAAGTCTTTCCTAAGTTCCAGAAGGAAACATCAAAAGTGGTGGTCGGTCATACTCCCTTATTACTAAAATGCCACTAGTAATAGATATGCCCTGGCACAAGATTGATATGGCTTTATATTGAGCCTTACATAGTATTACATGAGTGCTCCTAGGTGACTCCGAGATGAGCTACACTTAACTCTAGGTAACTGAATGTATAGTCGTCACAGTCTCCCCCACCTACTCTGCAGACATCCTCGTCATATTGCCCTGACAAACTCTTCAATCTTCTACTTGAAAGGTAATAGGTTCTTTGCACTTTCCTATATACCTTTACATTATGGCATGTTCTTCTATGTGACGAAGTATTATACGTGTTGTTGCTACTATTGTTGGCTGGAACTACTCTTGACTTGACGCTTTCAAGAATTTTGTCGACAATACGCTCTGGCTTAATAGATGAATGAGGAAATGTACGTGTTGGAATATTGCACGTAGGATCTGTTGGATCTATATGGTTCAGCTTGAGACTTCTTGCATAAAAGAAAAGGTAAATGCTGCGTAACCTATACGGTAACCAGAGTTTAGCAAATCTATGCATCCTTGGACTGTCTCTTATAACCTGAAATAATAGTGTGAGTTAAAATCTATTGGCTTGAGATCATTTCAAAATGATTCATATTGGAGGAAGAGCTCTCCTGAAAGTTGAAATTGAATTGATTTGCCCAATTCATAAGTTTGACATTGGCAAAATGCCTAAAATACTTCAACACGAAATTGAATCTTTCCGTTTGCCAATTTGATTGAAGATGTCCACTGGTTGGAAAGTCAAGCTAAAACCCAAGCAGTTCGTCCTATAACTTCCCTATGACTCTTGAATTTATATCATTGACGATGTTTTTAGGCACATCCCAATACTTAATGGCATTATTGTGAAGTAACTGAGAAGCTTCATTTGCAACCTAAACTTGACAGTAACCTGATCTCATACCCAACTTTGAAGAGTACTTGGTTGTCCCAAGTTTATCAAATAAGTTAGCAATCTGTTGGATAAGATACTTGTTTTATGGAGATCTTATTGGACGTTCGATAATCGACACAACATCGCAAAAACCCATAATGTTACTTGTTTAACTCAGTTAGTCTTAGAGGATTCATCTTATAAGGCCCCCTCATAGGAGGTGTGGTACTAGGTAGCAATTCATTTTGATGACCTACCGGTCTATGTGGAGGTAGAACCTTCTGAAGCTTGTTCAGCATCACATCATCAAAATTTGTCAATACCTGCGTAACCTATGTGGGAGTTGAACTATGGTCATGTTTTTCAGGTTCAACTCGCAAGGTAGCCATATACGGTTGCTCACCTTTTTTCAGTTGAAGGGCTGAAATCATATTTCCCTCTTATTTGCTGGTGGAGACGGAAATGAAGCTTGGACATTCACCTAGCATGCCCAATATGTTAGCGAATGGCATCGATAGAACCCTATTCTGTCGCAAGAAATCCATCCCAATAATAACTCTAAATTCATCGAGATAAACTGCGAGTAAATCAAGTTTACCCTTTCATGTGCCTATCTTGATGGACATTGACTTGGCCGACCCTTGGATAGGAGTAGCTTGGGAGTTTACAATTTACATGTGGCTTGAACCTCTCTCTAGCTGGATATTGAGATGTTTTGCCTCTATAGGGGAAATGAAGTTGTGCATAGCTCTTGTATCAACTATTGCCTGGGTGGTCTTGCCACCAACTTCGATATCAACATACATAAAACCCTTCCGTTGACGGCTTTTCTGAGTCTCAGAGGTCTGCTCCATTGCATTCAACAAATGCATGGCTCCCATGTGAGATGAATCTTCATCATCTCACCCATTCGTACTCTCGTGACTAGGGTCACTCTGGGAGGCTAATAATGCGTTCAACTTACTCCACTGTGGACATTTGAATGTCTTGTGAGGACCACCACATATGATGCACTTAAGCTTGTGGCGGTGTTTAGCAAGCGAGGAACTTCTGCTCTGTGAAAGGGAGGAATTCCGTTGGGATCCCTGACTAGAACTATGTATGTGCCCTCTATTCTTACCATTTGAAGACTTCTTGATGTGCTCATGTTGTTGGGAGTACCCCTTCAAGTGAGGGTATACATTCTATTGGCTCCTATCCGCAGGAGTATAATCAGTCAACCGCTCAATTACAACAATTGCATACGCGAGATCATGCATGCGTTGCCTCTGGAGCTCTGTCTAAACCCAAGGCTTGAACCCTTCTTGGAATGAGAACAGTTTGTCTTTCTTTGACATGTCACATATGTCAAGCATCAAGGCGGAAAATTACTTAACGTAGTCATGAACTGTACCTATCTAATGGAGTTGCCTCAACTTTCTACAGGTAATGAACTCCACATTTTATGGTAGAAACTGGTGCTTCAGCTCCCTTTTAAGGTCATCCCATGTCTCGATGGAACATTGGCCACTTTCCATCTCAGTGTACTTTGTTTGCCACCATAGTTTGGATCACCTGCAAGATACATAGAAGTTGTTGTGAGCTTTACCTCTTCGGAATCCGGACAAGCTGCATGGAAGTACTGCTCCATGTTGAACAAGAAATTTTTGAGCTATTTCACATAGCGAACACCATTAAAGAAGCGTGACTTGAAGACTCGTAGGCAGGAGGGAGGAGCTTCATCAGGTGTTTTCCTCGAGGTCAACTATTCTTGTACTGATTGTCATGGATTCTTCTTCCAGCGTTTTCTGGCAACCATCTAATTGCGCAATACAATCAATGAGACTTGATAGCTAGGCCATCTTTTCTTCGAGTAGCACAGTACGTTCCTTATTTGTAAGTGGTGTTGGTATGCTTGAAGCAGGTTGATCCGCGGTACTTTTCTCTCTTCTTGCCATTGTTCGCTAAACTAAATGGAAACTAGGGGAAAAGCTTGGTGATGAAACTAACTTGAACCTGTAACCAACATGGTTTTGAAATACCAAATGTACTCAACTAATTGTGCTCTGATACTAACTGTCACTGTCGTTCTTTTGAAGCGAGGTCATACGACGCAAGGGGGTGCTAATCCACAAGCCTGTACAAAATGATCGTACACCACAATACGTAGCAAGCAAACAAGATAACGAGGCAAAGCCCAAAGACAATTTTGTTGATATAATATTGATTACACGGAGTAACACGTTACAAAAGTAAATAGGTGTGTTACAATGCAACTAATGATCCATGACATGCGGGACTTCCACGTAGCTTGGCGCGAGGGCTCGAGTCAACGTGGGTGTAGGCCAAGGAATAGGAAGTACTAGACACCCTTCCTACAAAGAGTACGCTAAGTCTTTCCTAGGTTTCCAAAAGAAAACATCAAAAGTGGAGGTCGATCATATTCCCTTATTACTAAAATGCCATTAAGCTAACAGATATGCCCCAACACGGGGCTGATATGGTTTCATATAGAACCTTACATAGTGTTACATGGGTGTTCCCGGGTGAGTCCAGAGCGAGTTACACCTAACTCTAGGTGACAGAATGTATGGCCGTCACAATTGGGTACTATTTATGATGCAGAACGAGGTATTCTTTTCGAAGTTAAAACAGGATAGACTTTATGATGCCATATGCATCTCAACTCGCCTGAAATTCAAGAAGGAGATTCCTAACCTGATCAATTTGATGAGTAGGTGGCCTGTTCAGACCCATACATTCTTCTTTGCTTGGGGTTGAGATGACTATAACTCTTGAGGGCATTTATGTTCTGCTTGGTCTTCCGATCATGGGGGAAATGGGTAAGCATGATTGCTTCTAGGTCCTCAGGAATGTGTGATCGATGCCGCCTTTATTGAGGCGTTTGTGGCCTTTAAAGTTAATCCCTTCATGGATCCTAGGGAAAAATCTACCAAATCAAAGTATGCCAATTTTTTTGGCTCGGTATGGCATTTTTAGGGGAAAACGGTATCGTCGGAGTTTGTGTATGGTCTGACGCACAATTTGCCATTCGTTTTACAAGCATTAATTGATTATTTGTTCTTGCACCATCTCTTCGAGTGTGATCCTCACGAAAAAGTCCATCCCTTTCTATTCCCTTTCACCATCAAGATGGCTTAAAGTTTGTGTTTTCCCCTAGGCATGGTCTTTTTAACAAACTTGTATCACTATTTGGATACTTTTGAAGTTTACTTAAAAGTCTCGAACGGAGATTGCATCATTCCAACTTTCATTCATACCAATTTTCTTCAAGCATGGATCTGGGAGCAGTTTGGTGCCTACGTTCCCCACCTCACGGCATTCAATGCCACACTACAGGCTGGCGATGTGGCTCTAGGCCTTCTATTGACCTTACGAATGTCATGGACTCTTCCCAGGGCATGATATTCAGGCCCTACACCCACATTCTAACAAGTGTCTCCCAGGCTTAACTTACCCTCTAAGTGAAGAAAGTATGTTAGACCTGAACAATAGGGTAGGCCTCAGTGAAGGGTAAATGGTTTGCCTACTCAACGCCATCCCTTGTTACTTTATGAACTTTTTGTGGGGTCATTGGGACATTAAAATATAAAATATCGATCGATGTGCTCACCAATGTTTGTTCGATCAATTCTCCCCTTGTAAGCATGGTCCTAGGCCTCCCTCTAAAAAAGTTCAAGACTATTTTGTTCTAGAGGTGTTCAGAACGTCGTTTCCTTGACATCTTCTCTCAACATCTAGATCTGATTGTAGTCATTGGACCCATCCATGAAGGAAAACATCTCATTCCTCGATGTGGCGTCGATTAACATGTCGATGTTTGGCAGTGGTAATTCATTTTTTGGGTACCCTTTATTTAGGTCCTAGAAATCCATGCAACATCTTATCTTTCTATTTTTTTTTTCGAACAGGACCACGATTGCCAGCCATGACCAGTGCTGCATTGGCTTAATGAAGTTCACGGCGAAGATTTTGTACAGGCTTTGACTTCATGTCGAAATCTCCTCGGGGCTTGTTTAATAGGCTTAAATGCATTGAACATGTGCAACCGGAGAGTCACTAGCCCCTTGTTTAATCCTAGCATCCCTTCATATTCCCATGTTTCATACTCATTTAGCAGTTATACAAATTCTTTTCTCTCCTTCATTGATAGTCCGATACCGATCATGAATGGGCATGTTTGGTCATTCCTTATGTATATCGTTTCTAATTCATCAATGACGCCTTTGACTTGTCCCTCGTCCTACGGCAGCATTAGTCATGCCTCCACTATACAATTATCCCTATATCCAAGATCATGGGGTAGGTGTCACGGTTGTGTTCTTTTGAAGTGAGGTCGTGCGGAGCAAGGGGTGCTAATCTATAAGCAAGCTTGAAAAATAATATCCACACACACAATACGTAGCTAGCAAGAAAAAAACAGGGCAATACGAGGCAAAGTCCGAAGGCAACTTTGTTGATATAATATTGATTACACGGTGTAACACGTTACAAAAGAAAATAGGTGTGTTACAAGCAACTGATGATATATGACACGTGGGACTCCACGTAGCTTGGCGCGAGGGCTTGAAGTCAACGTGGATGTAGGCTGGGGATTAGGAAGCACTAGACACCCTTCCTACAAAGTGTATGCTAAGTCTTTCCTATGTTTCCAAACGAAAACATCAAAAGTAAAAGCCGATCATACTCCCTTATTACATAAATGCCACTAAGCAAACAGATATGCCCTGGCACGAGGCTGATATGGCTTCATATGTGAGCGTTACATCGTTTACATGGGTTCTCCCAGGTGACTCTAGGGCGTGCTACACCTAACTTTGAGTGTCAGAATAAATGGTTGTCACAATAGGGCTTTCCCCATTAACCGTCATAAATGGTATGCCATCTTTCCATCTAGAAATGTAACTTTGGTAAACCTCGGGCTCCAATGGTCTTTAGCTAAACGAGTATTTTTGCTTGGGAGATCTCTTGACTTTTTTCCCAGATTAGTAAAGGGGTGGCATGTATTTCCCCAACATCCCTGTCACTGTAAATGACTTCCAACAGATGCACCTCATCTTTCGCAAAAGAGGACAACATTCCTTTGACACGCGCTTTTAGACATTGGTGATATGTGAAACTGATCGTTTTGTGTTGATGCAACCACGATCATCCCAACAACAAATGATATGATGTTTATGTGTTTATCACATGAAAATGCATCGCCCTTTTGGTTGGACCGATTCGCAAATCGACCTTCACGTATCCCATCATGTTGAATTATTACCTATTAAATCCTTATGCCTCTATTAAGTATTATTTAATTGTCTGTGCCGAATTATGATTGCTTCTAGTGTAGACAGGGGCATTAGGTTAAGGGGCACGCCAGTATTAACAAAAACGTGCCTTAGCTCCTTTCAATTTATTTTTACAGTCGCATACAACGGACGTGAAGGCTCTCCCTCTTTCTCTAGTAGGTCTTCCTTGGGAAACATTATGTCAACCACAAGCGTTTGGTCTCTCTGTAGAGACGTCTCTACGATCACCTTGTGAGTCATGTCTTCTTGATGGGAGATGAGTTCCAACTCCATCATCGCTTTGTAGCTTTTTCCGAGGAAAAGTCCAAGTTACCAAACATCTTTTTTATCGTTTTAATTCGTTGAAGGTGCTCTACCACCATTGTGTAATCCTTTCCTCTTATACTCCCTTTGGGTCATGCGTCACCATTGCAACTCTTGCTTGTGCTACTTGGGTTCTTTTATGATGGAGTGTTTCTTTTGTATCTGACTTGTCTAGCAATAGTAGTTCTCCATTCGCCACCTTTTCTGAAAAATACGACACAAGGCGTAGCATTCACTCATTGGGGTACCCCATTATCTAGTGATAGCGACAAAAATGCAAATGATACTTTTCTCTCAAAAACGGCTCCCTTCTTAGTGAGGGCAACTAGATTACATTATCTCTCACCCATGCCTCTAGTAATTCATCAATGTCCTCCACGCTGCATGGGCAATCAGGCGAATGTTCATCTTGGCGTGTAAATTGTCATTTTTTTCTTTGGCCCTATCTTATTCTCCTATTCGTTTGGTCTCATAAGCAATGAATGCCAGAGGTGCCCCCCGAGAGAGGTGACGTTCCGGCCTACATCCCTTTTTATCAAAACGTTATATCATCATCAGTATGGTCATTGCGTTGCTCTTCGCAGCATTATGCGACTCTGTAAAGCTAGGTATCCTTAAGTTTTCTAGGTAGGCCCTATAAATGGGTGCCAACCCGATATAAACATGTTCACAAAAGCTCCTTTCTGCCACCGGCTCATGGCACTCGATTATCGTAGTCCTAAAACGCCTCACAAAATCGATTAGAATCTCCATTTCTCCCTATTTAATGCAACTTAGATCCACCACTATGATTTGTTCCTCCACTAAAAAACTTCCTATGAAATGCATCGACCATTTGCCTCTACGAAGCGATGGAGCTCGATTGTAAATCATTATACAATTTGTAAGCTCGACCGATCAAAGATTTCGAGAACTCTTTCAAGCATAAACGTTGGTCTGCTTCATGCTCCCCCATGGCCTCTAGGAAAATGCGTTACATGCTCGCGGGCATTCCCTTGTCCTCCGTATGAAGGAAGGGTCGGGGTATCATAACCTTTTGGGTACGGTTGTTGCTAAAGTTCCATCGGGTACGGAGGTCACGGTTTGTATAGACCGTCTTTTGGCTCTTTGGTCAGGATGTTCAAGAGTTCTTCCACTGTCACATAACGCTCTGCAAATGGTTGTGAGGGCTTTTGCATGAACAATGTTGGGCCCTCTTAGGGCAGGTCATTATGACCCTCTCATGGAAGAAGACCCTCCTCCTGGCTCTGGCACCTCTCTCAACAATGGTGTCGTCCCTCGCTTCAGTTCTTATAATGCTAAAAGTATGTCTCTATTGGTTTGAACCATACTTTTCATTGTTTCGACAAAAGCCATCGCCGCCGCGGATGTTATCTCCACTGCATTCGTGATCGTAGTCTCAATGCTCTTCAGCTCTTTGTTTATCAATTCATTTTGAGAACGTTTCGTTCAACTTCATGTGTTCCTCATGTTTGTCGAGATTCTTCTCCCCAACGGAGTCGTCAAAATGTAATAGTGGATAAGGTGAATGAGACGAATTTACATTTTTCCTTATATAATACTATAGGGTTAGGGTTTCGTGTGCCAAATGTCCTCTCATTCTTGATTTTTTCGAAAGCCTAATTTCCCTTCCTTTGCGTCTTAAAGCTATTCATCTTTCTTTCATCCATGTTAATTATATCATCCAGCCTTACACTGTCACATGGCCTCCTTCAACTTTACGCTACCACATCCGCACCAAGTGGCAAGGGGCAAATCTCAATATCAACAATAATTTAAGGAAGATGAGAGTGTAATAAGTAAAAGTTGGGGTGCCAATATCAAGTCTCATTATAAAAACAGTCGTGCTGAAGTAACATTGAAATGCACATCAATTCTAACATTATGATGTGGTGGTGCACATATGATCAAAAATGAAAAATATCTATGATTATGTGTACACCAACACATCCGAATGTACAATTGATGTACATTTTAATCTTAGTTCAGCCTTATCCGAAAAAATTCCTAAAAGGTTTGAAAAGCTTATCCACTTGTTTGCGGATAAGCTTGCTTACAATTCTTTATTTAAGGGATTAAATCTAAAGGCCAACGACGTTGGAGGGTTTGCGTCCAACGAAAGACAGATGACAAGTGAAATGCATACTTTGTTGAGTTCGTACATACTTCAAGTAGTATATTCACATCTCAGCATTTCATTGGATACAGATCCTCCAACGAAGTTACAGTCAAGACTTTTCTTTATTTTACTCATCTAATACCTTCGTTGACATTATTGTTTTAAAGAGTTACTGATTTTGGAACACAATTTTAAAACTCGACTCGGCTTCCACAGAGTCTGTCAAATTGAAAACTCATGAGTCAACTTAACCAAGTCAAACAAAAATCTTGACCATTATATCGAGAAAAGACGAAATACGGATTTGTTAAACATTACCAAAATTTTAAGGATAAAAAAGTACACACACTTTTACATTTAAACCTTATTATTATTATTAAAGTAATTTTTTAAAAATAATTTATTTTATTTTTTATAATTTTAAATATCCTTTTATTATGTGACTTACTACAAAATCATCTAAGTTAATATTTTTAGTTTTAAAAAAATCTTATATCTCTTGCCACTCCAATGAGTAAAATACATCAATTAATTTTTTTAAATATAAAAATATTATGTTATATTAATGTCAAAATCATCTTAATTTTTTTACTAGTCTATGCTAGAGTGACCTCAAGTTGAAACTTAACATTGCACTTCTTGTCATGAAAGTGGATATGACTCATAAATGTTATTTTACTAATATCTCGATAAAAAATATTTATGATCACTATACCTTTCATGTTAAGAAGTGTGATATAAGGTTCGAATCTAAAATCAATAAATATTTATTTTTTTATTAAAAAAGACTTTAAAATATATTTAAAAATAAAATTGAATATAAAATTAAATTATTTATTTAAATATTTTAAAGTAATTATAAAAAAAATTAATAATGTATAAATCTTAATTATTTTAATTCATGTGCACAAGAAAACAATTACTTATGAATAATAATTCAGTTGAGTTTAGATAGATTTGGCTCAGTTTCAAGCTCTATGACGAGTTAACTTGACCAATTTTCCGGGTTCACTCGTTGCACAAGCTCCATCGAGATTCAGGTTCGACTCGGCGAGTATAAAAACATAAACTACGGTTGAAACTCTCCTTTAATGAAGTTTGTAAAAGAGAAAGCAAGAAATGGGTGAGATGGAAGAGGTGGTCGGTAGAGTTCAACTGGTGATCGCCATGAAGGGTCATCCTGGCACGGGCAAGAGCACCCTAGCACGTGCAATAGCGAAATCCCTAAAATGCCCTCTCATCGACAAAGATGACATTCGAGATCGCACACAACCCCTTCAACAATCCCTTTTACGTGATGTTTCCTCTGCCGATGCACGAAAACAACTCAACGACCTGTCATACGAAATCATTTGGCAAATTGCTAAGACCCAGCTTTGTCTTGGTCTCAACGTTCTCATCGACTCCCCACTCTCTAATCGGGCCCACTTCGATCGCGTACTACAGATTGCATCTTCTTCACCTAGGGTCCATGTGCTGATTATTGAGTGCAAACCACTTGATGAAGACACGTGGCGTCGAAGACTCGAACAGAGGGGATTACGTGATGAAGCCAGCTGGCATAAACCATCCACGTGGAAGGATCTGCAGATGCTTCTAGAAGGGTACGCTGGGAGCTCAGATTACGATGTAGGTGATGTACCAAAGCTTGTGGTCGACACCAGTGCAGGAGTTGAGGATGGAGAGCTTGTTTCCGCTGTACTACAGTTCATCAACGCCCATTCAGAATCGATGTGTTAATGATCATGTATCCAACGTGATGTTGCCACGTGTATATTCTAAATATCTGTATGCCGTGTTTTTCCTTGAGATCTGTATTTGAATTTTTTTTTTTTTTTTCTTTTTTAAGTTCTTTTTGTTGGAAAAAACTATAAACCATATTCATGGATCTAGGATTTGATCTTGAACAAATAATAGAATAATTGAAATCGAAAAGTAATAATTGTAAAATATCTGAATTCGCTTTTTCGATTATCCGTGGAGAATACATTGATCTTGATTTACGAAGAATAAGTGCACTACCCCAACTCTGCCTATACTTTTGGTGATGGGAACCTCTATCTCAATAATAGAATAATCTGTATGTGTAGAAAGGGGAGGACGACCACCTATTTATAAAAAATGATACTAGATTTTCTATCCATCGTAGAATTCTAGTATTAGATAAATACCACTTAAATTTTGATAAGACGTTCACTAACCCATCATATTTGATGTTGGTAACCAATGCCAGACCACTAGCATGATTTTAAATTATATCCTTAATCTTTTGAACAAATTACAATCCAGTATTTATATAAAATTTGTATATGTGAAAAGGTCACAAAATAATTTTGATAATGAAAATAAATAAATAATAAAATAATTCCAACACTTTTTATCTCAGTATTACCAAACGTTATAACACTCGATTAAAGTAGTCAACAATTATGGCTTGACTCATAAAATCTTATAAAACCAACAAAAAAAAAAAGACGTGCAAATGACGCCATCAAAATACACCCACCTCGTCTACTTAATTTTTTATTTTTTATTTGTTTAAATAAAATGTTATATTTGTATCCTTTTTCATACACCCACCATCTTCTCTACCATCAATCTCTATATCCCTCAATCTTCTTCTTTAACTTCATTTCCTTGAGTTTTTTGAATCAATAAATATTAGATTTTAGGATTATATTTTCTTTCAAAATCTTTTTTTTTTTTTCTTTTACTTATTTGCATGAAAATCATCATGAAAATTTTTTAAAATTACGATTTTAAATTTTTTTTACAATTCTATTCATTAGGTTCAAATCAAACTTGTTTTAGCAAATTTGGTAAGTACTTCTATTCAATAGGTTCAAATCAAACTTTTTTTAGCAAATTCAGTAAATACCTACCGTACATAACTTCCTTCCAAATATGATAAAAACACTATAAAACAGGTTATGTTCGTTATGTTCAATAAGAAGTTATATCCAGTAGGGTACCTATTGAATTTGCTAAATCAAGTTCGATCTAAACCTACCGAATAGAATGGTAAAAAATAACTTCGAATAATCACTACATCAAAATGCACGCAAAATGACTGCTCTAGGCTGTCGTTTTCCATAAAAACTACTTCTGATGTCGCAAATGCCGTCGTTTTTGGTGAACAACTAACAAAATTCATTGGCAAAATCAACGACTTTTGTGTTGGGAAAAACGACTATTCATAACCGTCGCTTAAGTTGGAGATCTTTTTTGTAATGATAACCTATAACAGTTGTTTTTAAAATTTTCAATTAAAAAAATGGTCATTTTAAATTTCTGAATTGTTATTTGGATACATCATCATCATGTTCCCTCCTCTGCCCATTCCCCCTTCACAAGTTTAGTATGTTGTTGAGGATGATGTTGCATGCTGCCAGACTACTAAAGCTGCTCCTGTTGCTACTGCTTCAATATTTGGTTTGGCAAGGCTTGTTGTAGGTTCCGACCAAGCCTGTTGTGATGGTATCTATAGAAACAGCAATGCAAATTTTATCTTCTTTTTCTCTCTCTCATACTCCACAAATCAAAGGCAGCAGTCATCATGAAACACCCTCCGCACACAACACCCCCAAAGAGCACTTCTACCCATCAAAACTTCTCCCTTAGATCTAAACCCCATTCCCACCTCACCCAAACAAATCAAACACCATGAAAATCACTTCTCTCATTTTCTTCTCTATCTTATTCTACAAAATCACTTTTATCTCTTCTGCAACTCTTCTCCCCAACTTATCTCTCTTTTATCTCTTAAAAATTCTCTAAAAGACCCACTTTCCTATTTCCAAGATCGGAATCCCAACACAGTCATTAACTCACATTACTCTCAACAACACCATGATCTCTTTTTTAAAATCCTTTCTGGCTCACTTCCCTTATGTAACTTGTTGCATCTGAAGCTCTTGCATCATCATTTGTTCCCTCTGATCCTCTGGATTCTGAACAGGCTATGATGACACCAAATAGAGACTAAAATCAAAAAAAGAGCATATTTCAAAAATTACAAAAAGATACCGTCCAAAATATTGTTGTACAGGTATTATTACATGCAACTCTTAATAACCCAAAGTCACAAATTTTGAGTTTGTATTTAGCATTTGCCAACTATATTCTTTTTTTTTAAATCTCAATGGTACAAACTAGTTGCAACCAATTAGTTTAAGTATCAGAAGGAAACCCACACTTATTTCTAAGCCCCAAGAAACAGAAGACAACATTCAATAACCCAATGCAACCAGTACTCAGAGTACTGACCATTTATGCAATAAAAAAATGAGCAGTACAAGAGGAAAATAAACAGGGAGAGTTCAAAGTGAGTTGATACAAGATTTAGTAAATAGGAAAGTTAAAAATAGAACAATTATATTAGTAGATAGAGATCTAAAGGATAAAGTGGCACATGATAGAAGAATAAGTGATCGACTACTAGCAATAAAACTAGTAATAGCGAAAAAGATAATTAACATAATTAGTGCACCTCAAGTTGGATTATATGAAAAATATCAAAAGATAATTCTAAGAAGACATTAATGAACTTATCCATGATAGACATGATATTTATAGAAGACAGATGGGGAAGTGCAAGTGTTGTTTCTGCAATATGGCAAACTTACTTGACTTGTGCAAGTGTAGCAACCATCAAAGTTGCACATGATCCACTTAATAATATTTTTTTTAATTTCAGCAACCCCTATGTCATCATTAATGTCTTGCAGAGAGATACATTCAACTTTACCTGCAGTTTGCAAAATATAATCGGGAAATTTACCAACCACCCACATGTTATTTAAAAAACTAACTCCAAATTTTCGTATCTCCTCACCATTACAAACATGGATCCCTCATGTTTATTTGGACAAGTAATGCAATTTAATGATCTAATACAAGTAACAAAAGCCTCATGATATTACCTTAAGGCTGTAGATACCCTCTTTTATGCCATGTCCACTCGTCTGTTGAACCCACCCAAAGGCATAGCTGGATCAAAAACATCAAAGCAATTAACCATACAGTAAGAACTTGTACAACTTCAATATCTGTTTACTTTTAAAAGAAAATCCACTGTAAGTAAAAGTTTGATGTAGATGAAAGCAATAATACCATTGTAGCAAGAAAACCAAGTAGTTCGGTCATACCTCTCTATAGATTAACCCCTTACATCGTCTTTCGTCAATTTCCTCCTTTCAAACTTAAGACTAAAGTTTTGAAATGGGTTGTGTTAATGGTTCACGATCAACATTCGGCAAACCTCGAAAGTATGGATCAACTAGTACCTAAAAAAATTAACTATCAGAAAACATAATCTATAAGATTCTAGAGATTTTTTATTGTGAGATGTGACTAGAAATTCATTTTGCATTTTTAAAATATCTCAATTATTAAATTGTACCTCTTCAGCAGATGGATGACCTTTTGGTTCAAATGCAAGCGGTTGCTCAAGTAAATGAAGAGCCATGGATCTACATTAGGGAACTTTTGAGTGAAAGAAGCTGCTGGCTTTTTCACATACTACTTAAATATCTTCTAGCTTTTTCATTGCAAATCTGTAGATGTTATGAAAGACTAAACCAATGGGAAAACATGATACTAGAACATGAGAAAGTTGATGAAATAACTCTCAGAAGTACATTTTGACACAAAATGTTGGAAAATTGTCTACATGTGACCTTGATCAATCAAATTGCCTTCTATGCCACAAACTTTGTCTTGTCAAAGTGAGTTTTCCAAATTCCATAAACCTGCAAGTGATTTAAATTTTTGTCTATAGTTCTATATCTTACTACTTATAGAACTCTCCAATTTTACAAAATTCAGAAAACAGTGAAATAGATCAAAATTCAGTTGGAATAATGGAAGAGAGAGAAGTGCAAGGAGTTTGTCATTGAGAAGAAGAAAATATTGGAGGAAGAAAAAGAAAGTTTCCAAGAAACCGCTTACACCATTCTACATATGCTAAACAACAAAGAGATCAGTTGTACTACGAAAGGTTCAACATTTTCACTACTACCATTCTAATAGACTTTTACTATCTTCATCTCAAGGTTTTTTTTTAAATATTATTCTTGTACCTAGCAAACAAATATGTTTTCTTTCTTTTCAACAACATGAAGATGTGATCATTACCTCTTAAAGCACAACACTCATCCACTTCCGAGCCATCAACCATGAGAATTTTATGCCCCATTTTTTTTGTTTTTTCCTTGGATCCACCAAATTGACACTCTTAAAAGTATTTTTAGTTTGTCAGTGAATGTCTTCTCCAACTCATTTTATGATCTGCAAGAGGTGGTGAGCATCTAAATGTAGACTATTGGAAATAAACATTGTTCTAGAAGAATGTGTGTAATTAACAATACTTGTGTTATTTTACAATAATTGATACTTTCGCAAGTTAACATGATAGGCTATTACAGCCCCCAAGATATAAAGGCTTAAATGTTCGCACCATTAATCCATTATTGTTCAGGTGCTTTTGGTGTATTGTTTAGGTTCGTATCAAATGGTTTTAGACCCAATACTATGTCTAGGGTTCGTATTTCAAAAGTCGGGAAAGGGTTATACGGGCTTTTTTTTTTTTTTTTGTTGGTGTTTGTGGTATCATCACTTGAACTTCTGACCTTTCGGTTAAAGTGTTGAAGTTGCTTCCATGAAAGCAACCCAATGATGATGCTATAGGGGCAGTTGGATACCTCAACGGCCTCCTTAGAAGATCTACACCGAACTAACTGAAAGTGGACAGAAACATACTGGAAATTGTAAAAAGACTTACAGAATTAACACCATGATTCCTGATGGCATACCCAATTCTGAAGGTTTCATTGTATACCTCCTGATATGATTTCCATACATATGGATCCAACTGTGAATTTGAATTTCAATTTAATTAGTACTTGCTCTTTAGTTTTCCAAATCAAACCCATGGCCTCAATTGAGGTTGCAATGCTGTTGCATCATAACCATTGCTAGACCATGGATATCAAGTGATTGCTTTATAGTAATAACACAACATATGAGTAACTATGATTTTGGTATCTAGATTGCAAAAGGAAATAACCCAATTGTACATATCTATTAACAATCTCATGGAAACCAAACTTCTGATTTTTTGGGTTCTTTTCAACAGAACGACTACAAGGATGGGAACGAGATTCATATAAGAAAATTTAGAAAGCATGAAGATGAACATGCAACGTCTACTGATATGCTAACACGTAAAATACAATAGAGAATGATTGAGAGAGTCCTACATTTGAGGTGTACCTATTGAAATGTTCTTGTTTGTTTCGTCATTGGATTTGCAGAAACAGTCAACCAATAGTGATTCTATAAGTTGGGAGTATCTCTCCCTTAGAGGGAACAAAATATGAACTAGATTGTGGTACAATAGAAGATTGATTAAGAGAAAACAATCACCAATATCTTCTGTGTTTGGGTTCCCTCTCCTTTATTTTCTGCTAATGTATCAGCATTCTCCACTAATTTGATCCAGATCCACATTTGATGAGATGAATCAACAAAATCACAGAAAAATTATATCTAACATGTAGTTATGCTAGAAAACCTAATCTAAAATCCCTAGAAACAAATGACAGAAATAGTAATTTGAGATGGAAACACATACAGAGAGAGAGATGTAAAATAAGGATTTTTTTTTCATTTTCTCAAAATCGAGAAGATTGAAGATGAATAATTGATATATGAGGTCGAAGTATAAGGATTTGATCTCAGAAATCGATATTGAAGAACAAGGATTTGATGCTTTCATCAAATCTTCAGGCATCCGAAAATATAGAACGAAAATACACACAATCAATAAAGTTTTAAGCCAAATCACCACAAAAAGACACCAATTTAGAGAGAACGAGAGAGGTAACATTGATCTAAAAGAAAAACTTACTATAAATGATATTCGGAAGTTGAAACTCAGTCGATCTGTAAGTAAAGTAGCTAGGGTTTCAAATCTTGAAGAAATACAAAACTTCAAGGTCGAAATTGAGAGATATCGAAATCCTAGAGAGAATTGCATCTTAGAAAGAGAGAGGGACAAATCGAGAGTTTTTTTTTTTTTTCTTGAAAGATTATATGGGTTAAGGCAGACCCAAACCAGCTACAACCTCACATAACGCATCCCCTTCTTCTCCTGAACACGAATAGGTAAAAGAGCATTAGGGAGTGAATTACAATCCAAAAAAATGCATCCTAGACTATCGTTCATCGAAGCAAGCATAACAACAGCCCTGTTAGCTTCTCTAAAAATTTGAGTGAAGGAGGCCTCTTGGAATCTTGGGAGAAGGCTCCTAATCAAGAGGATCAAGTGGTGAACATGCCAAGGGCAGCTCCAAGTGTCGTTGAGGATGTTCACCGCCACTAAGTAATCAGATTGAATAGTGATTCTCGAGGTGTTAGAGGCTGCAGCAAGCTGGATACCCTGTAACTCATAATGTAAAACAGGTCTAGGAGTATCGCAACCTGCCAATGCAGCCATTTCATTACCCTCAAAGTCACGAATGATGGCTCCATAGCCTCCTCTTAGAGTAGAGAACCCATCAATGTTAATGGTAATCATACCCACTAACAGTTTTGTACAAGAACAATAAACTTGTCTAGAATGGGGGAAGGAAGCTTGGAACCCCCAAGCAATAATAAAAAATCTGTTGTAGTCCGAGTCTTCAATTAAGTCAATAATATCCTTGAATCTGATCTGAACATCTTCCCAAATATTGTGGAATACCAAGCCTGGGTTCTTGTGGTTGTTTTGGTAGAGTCAATTGCACCTTTCTCTCCAAACATGGTATATAAAAGCACAGAAAGCAACTTGTTTTACTGTTTGGATAACATAATAGCCTTTAAAATTGTTGGCAACCCAAGCTACTTCTTCATCCCAAGTACCCGGAGCCCTATGCAAGAGGCATCTATGTGTAATGTTAGCCCAAATACCCTTCGAAAAAGAACATTGGCTGAATAAGTGGTTCGTGTCCTCTACATGCTCTCTACATAGATTGCAAGTAGCATCATCCCTCATCCTCCACTCCTTAAGCTTTTTTAGGGTCATGAGTCGATCTTTCAAAGCAAGCCAAGTAATGAAACTATGTCTAGGAATACTGGCCTTGTTCCAAACCAAGTGAGCCCAACTTGATCTAGCAAAAGGGAGTAAAGAAGCTTGCACTGCTGAGCTAACAGAAAATTCCCCATTTGCATTGCCTTTCCAAACCATCCTGTCCAATTCACCAATGTGGAGAGGAACCTAATCAACCAATTGAGATATCTCGAGGAGGTGACTTTCTCTGCCAGCTGGGATGCACCACTGCCCATTTCAGATAATAGATGAGACTTTAGCCCTTGGCCCAACTCTATAGTCGAATGCAAGCTCCTTTCTGAAATATGAATTCAGAATGCCGAGGGAGTGCCAAGGGTTATTCCAAAGCTGAGTAAATCTGCCATTACCTATAAGATGTGAGATATTGTTTAAGGCAAATTCCCTAGCCTTGAGAATCTTCCTCCAACTCCAAGAGGCCTCCTTGAGAATTTTCAAAGTCCAGAAGTTCTTGCCTTTAAGAAGATGGTGCTTGGTCCATCTAAGCCAAAGGGAATCCTAATTCGAACTAATCATCCAAGCATATCGAGAAATGGTTGCCTTGTTCCAAGTAGCAATACTAACAATACCAAGCCCACCTTCGGTTAAAGGTTTGCAAACATCGCTCCAACCCACAGCACTACTACCTCTCTAACTATCTGGCCCGGACCAAAGGAAACTAGCACAGATTTTTTCCATTTCTTTGACGACCTTGGCAAGGAGGATGAAGCCATTGCACCAATAGACTTTGATGCTGAGAATGGAAAATCTAACAAACTCCAACCTACCTGCATAAGAGAGGAATCTACCTTTCCAAGGCTTGACTCTCACGGACAGCTTCTTAATCAAAGGCTAGCAATCTCCAAGGGTCGGTCTAAAAGAGAGCAAAGGGAGTCCCAGGTATCTAACTGGGAGGGACCCTTTCCTGACCTTAAGAACTCTTGCTACATCAGTCGCCAAACTTTTGTGGTCTCCTGCTAAGAACAAGGCACTCTTGTTGATATTAACCTCAAGACCAGTGATGCCACTAAATTCAATAAGAGTGGAATGGATAGTTTCGGCACTCTTCATGTTGCCCTTAAATAAGATGAGATTATCAGCAAAACAGAGGTGAGTGATCTCAAGCTTCTTTTTTCTTTTCTTTTTTTGATCGATAAAGATAAATTTATTGAAAAGAAAGAAAACAAGGGGGGAGCAAGAAGACCAACCCAATACAAAGAGAAGAAAGGAAATAAAGAGAACATGACACGACAAAAAAACAACGACGCACGGCTAACAGTTACTCTCGTGGCAAAGAACACACCCTATGCCATCTCACGACAAAATCTTCAAAGAAGATCCCCTTGAATTCCTTATAAAGTTTGCACCAAGAGAACATAAACTCCAAAATAAAAAGAACGAATCTTTCCAACGTAGAAACTTTTCCTTCAAAAATGCACTGGTTTCGTTCTTTCCAAATACCCCAACAGATTGCAAAATGGAGCCAAGAACCAAAGAATCCACTTAGATGACGAGAAAGAACCTCCTCACAGCAACCAAACTTCCAAAGTCGACTTGACAGAGCGAGGAAAACAGCTCACTAGACCGAATAAAGACAAGAAATGCAACCAAACGTGATGAGCCACTTGCATCTAGGATGGTACTCGAACAGCTTATCTTTGACCCTCTTCTGGAACAAGGGGTTTAAAATTTCCACAACTAGCACAAATAGGTAAGGAGATAAGGGATCCCCTTGCCTCAAGCCTCTTTTACCTTCAAACCACCCTATGAAAAAGCCATTGAAAGAGATAATGTAGGAAACACTCGAGATACATTTCATCACCCAGTCAATAAAAAAAACAGGGAAGTGGAAGGCTTTAAGAGTAGTTCTCATGGCTTCCCAATCAACAGCATCATAAGCTTTCTTCAGATCTACTTTGACTGCTCCTCTAGAGTTAGTCTTCTGCCTATGGTAATTACGAATAAGCTCGTGAGCTAGAAGGATGTTATCTGTGATGTTCCGGCCTCTGATGAAAGTAGATTGGTTCAGCCCTACAAGCTTGTGAGTCACCTGACTGATACTATTGGTTAACACTTTAGAAATAATTTTATACAAGACATTACAACAAGAAATAGGTCTATAATCAGAAAGCACTCTAGGCGAATCAATTTTAGGAATCAAGGATATGGAAGTAGCATTAGTCTCCTTAAACATCTTTCCACTCCTGAAGAAACTCTTGATCGCCTTAAGCAGGTCGAATTTAATGATGTCCCAAGCTTTTTGGTAAAAGCAAGCATTAAATCCATCAGGGCCAGGGGAGCCTTAAGCCATCCATGCTGAAGAGGGCCTTATGAATCTCTGTCTTGAACCTCGACTACCAAGAAGTCTCGATCAACTTGATGGAGATGATTTGGGAAAGCTAGGTTCTCCCTAAGAGCATGGTTGTTAATCGAATTGGAAGCTCCCATGAATGATTTAAAGTGGTTGACAACTTCCACTTCAAGCTCATCCTCTTCAGTGGTAAAATTGCCATCCCTGCCAACAATAGTAGAGATTATATTCCTGGCTCTCCTGGCTTTAACAGAATGATGGAAGGAGTTATTGTGGTCGCCAAGCTTTAATCAGTTAACTCTAGATTTCTACTGCAACTCAGATTCATGGACCCTAAGAACATGTGCATAGGCTCTCGGAAGTCTTCTCTCTTCTTGGACAGGAATGGCCATAAGATGGTTGACTTGCAAAGTAACCTGCTTCGGGCTTCTCTCTGATCCTTGTATCTACCTTCACTTTTAACCTTGCTCCAAGCTTTCAAACGAGCTTTTGACTGTTTTAAGCTTGATAGTGAACCTGTAAAGATGATTCCCCAGGACTCTCGTATCCCAAGCTTCCTTGACTACTTTGAGGAAATCTCTGTCTTCAGTCCAGTAGTTGAAGAACGTGAAAAACTTCTTGCCCTCAGCCATAAGCTTGGAAGTATTCATAAGGCAAGGGTTGTGGTCAAAGAGGCCACTAGGGGGAAACATACCATCAGACTCATTGAGTTGATCCACCCAATCTGCATTCACCAAAATCCTATCGAGCTTAGACCAAATCCTCCAAGATTCTTGCTTGTTGTTCCAAGTAAACTTAGCTCCAAAGGATTTGATGTCCATGATGCAACTATTATTGAGGCATTCAGCAAACTCAGCCGAAGCTGCCAAGTTAATCAACCTCCCTCCCACCTTCTCCGATTGGTTTAGAACATAGTTGAAATCACCCATCAGAATCCAAGGCATTCGCATAACTTGAGAAGTAGCATAGATTTCCTCCCAAAGCCTTCTCCTCTCAATCCTTTTATTATCTCCATAGTTAACAAACAAGAAGTCCTTGCTGCCCACAGAGTTGACAAGGACATGGATCCTCTGATCAGACTTGCTCACCAGAAGAATATTGACAATGGCTGGGTACTAGCAAATCCAAATCCTACCATTCAACGCCTTATCATAGTTGTCGATCCTACACCAAGAAGAGCAGATCCTCCTCATAATCCTCTTAACATTATGGCTGCTGACTTTGGTTTCAATAAGGCCAATGATGGCTAACTTGTTCTCCCTAATGAGGTTCCTAACCTCATTATGTTTTGCAGGTTCATTGAGACCCCTTACATTCCAATATGCTAAAAATCATTGGGAACCAGGTAAGGTATCCCCCCTTCCCCCACAAGCACTCCCTGAACTATCTCCAACAAGAGGGTTGTTGTTAGCATCACCTACAACCCTCTCCTGTCCAACAAAGATGGCATCTACCTTGTGGCAAGGGGATGATTTGCTGGTGGAGATCTTCGAAGTGGAGTGGTTGGATTTCCCTTTGACCCCATAGCTTCCAGACAGTTCAGGATGTAGGGCACTATCTATCTCGCCTCCAAAATTGGCATCACCTAGAGCCTTAAATCTGTTGACATTGTGGCTATTCTTGATCTTTTTCTTCCTTTTCCTGGGAAGGCCTGAGCTCCCTCAACCTCCTATTGAGCCCCATGCAGAGGAGGCCTTGGAAAGAGTAGAGTTGGGGGAATCCTTGGTATATAAAACATCAACACTAGGGGCTGGTGGAATGGAGCATTCCCCCTCCTCTGCACTAATCATCCACTCCATGACTTCATCCTCATTTTTTTCCTCATTATGTTCGAAACCACCCGCTGGGGCTAACCGTGCAGTGTGGGTAATAGCCTCTGAGATAAAGAGGCCTAGGTTAGGCTCAGAGTGCCTCTTCTGGTTCCTAAAAGTCATCCATGTAGCAATCACTTTCTCGGCTAAACAAGAGGCCTGAACAATAGCCTTGCCCAAAGGTTGATCCACAGTAACAGCAACCTCCTCACCATCAGCCCTCTTGGTTGACCCTAGGAGAGGGCATTTGTTATCCGAGTGTCCCAACGTTGCGCATGTGCTACACCTGGAGGGGTACCAATCATACTCCACCCTCACATCTACTCTCACATCCTTGTGGATCCTAACTTTGAGAATTCTAGGCAGCTCAGAGTCAGCCTTGACCTCCACAAACACACCCTAGCAAAGGACAATCTATTGCCTTCATCAGTAGCATTGAAACGACTTGAGAGACTTGAATGCGAGAGATGATTATTGTGTCTAAGAGAAAGACACATAGAGAGCTGATGCGAGATAAGGTAAACGTGGATGTTGGGTGCAGAAACGACTTATGTTGGGTCCCAAACAACTTGATCACCAAACACATGGTCGTGATTTGTTGTTAAAATTGTTAATAATCACACAACTAAAATTGATCATTTTCATTGTAATGACGGATGCAATCCATCGCTTAAAAACAACTGCTTAAAAAAGTCATTCTTTCCACAAAATCAAAGTTGCAAATTACCTATTATGACATAGTGAATTGGATTTGAAATCTTCATTTTTGAAGATTTTAATGGTGTTTTTTCCATCTTTCTTGATGATTAAATGCAAAAAAGGTATAAAAAAAAGATTTTTGAAAAAACAAAAGCTCTAAAACCTAATCTCCATTGATTTAGGTGGTGTTTGATTGAGCTTCGAAACGCAGCGTTTCGCACGTTTGCGATGAGAAGCTGCATTTCTTACCGTAATTACCGTTTGATACAAGAAATTGCAAAAAACTGCGTCACGCTTTTGCGTTTTTAAACGCAAATATTAAAAGCGGATATTAGCCGCTTTACCAAACTGCGTTTGCGGGAGAAGTTTTACCGAAAAACGGCTCAGATGAAAAGACGCAAATGCCCTCGATCTCGTTTTCTTCTCTTCTTCTCCTCTTCTCCGTCGACAGAGCCCACACAACTCTCTCTCTCTCTCTCTCTCGCACAGATCTTCTCCTCTTCTCTGTCGACAGAGCCCACACAACTCTTTCTCTCTCTCTCTCGCACAAATCTCACTCTCTCTTCTTCTCTTCTTCTCTTCTTCTCTTCTTCTTTTTACTGTCGACAGAACCTCGAACAAACCTGTCTCTCGCAGACCTTCACAGTCATCTGTGTTTCTCTGGCCTTTAATGGCTAAAATCTCTTGAAGGATCAAATAATGGCTTCTGGTGGTTACCGAAACGGTGTTCAAAAGGGATCTGTGAAGGTCGAGGGACCTTTCTCTATGAGTTCGAATCTCAAGTCTTCGAGCTTTTAAATCCAAGCCTGCTTCGGCATCTGGTCTTCATCGGAGCACCTTTGGTTCACTTGGAAGCTCCGCCGGTGGAGCAAAAGACGACACCGGAGGTTAGTTTTTTTTTCAGATATTTATCTGATTTTGAAATTGAGAAGTGTGGATTTCTGTTTTGGAGACTGTGATTACTGGATTTGCCGATTTGACGACTTTGAGATCATTTTAGAGCTCGTGATTTGTGAATTCTGAATTTTGATTTTTTGTTTCTAGTATATTTTAGTTTAGATTTGTTGAGGATTAAGGATTTTCTTCTATTTGATGTTATTTTCAGATTCT
Organism: Akebia trifoliata; assembly: GCF_017979445.1. Lineage (NCBI taxonomy): Eukaryota > Viridiplantae > Streptophyta > Magnoliopsida > Ranunculales > Lardizabalaceae > Akebia > Akebia trifoliata. The sequence goes on along the minus strand of NC_141387.1, from coordinate 26,892,912 downwards.
TAGATCTGAAGTTGGAGCTTTCGATCTACTGGTTTTCAAGCTTTAATGTCGATCAAGCAGCGCTCCTGATAATAGAAGACTAAAACTCTTACTTATAATGTTCGTTTTTCTTCATCTATAACTCAATTTGGATTCCTTAATCTTGTTTCTCTACAAATTGATGCCAAAATGCACTTAGAAATTCTTCAAATCTAGTGATTTTCAACCTGTTTTCGTTTTGTTTTGAATAAAAATTGAACTAATCCTGTCAATCCAAGAAAATGAGAAGCAAATAATTGATTGAGATTCTATAATAGTTTCTGATTTATAGATTTTTGTCTTTTTTGTTATGTCTAGAAGAGTTGAAATTAGGAAATGTGGAAAACTAATTATACTTTGGATGTTTAAAATTCTGTAATTTATCACTCTTAACCTTAAAAGCCTAATTTGCAGATAATTTAAAGGTCTTAATTCATGGCAAAGTCAAGACATAATTTTTCTACTCAAGTAAAGAACAGATTTTCACTAGGCTTTCTTGTTGCTTCTTTTTATGTACTTTAATACACCATTCCTTCTTATTTTTCTTCAGGCCATGGCACCTTCTCCTGTATTAATTTCTATTATATCTTATCTTGTTTAGATCATTTGTTTCTCTTTAGTTTCTTCACTTTTTTGTATGTCTATTATTGTTTGGCTGAAGTTTTTAGGAGATTTTCAATGTATATTTTCCAAACTATTGTTTGGCTGTAACCTTCAAAATGTATTTGGAATCAAAATGTACGTGGTCTCCGAGACCGATATAAGTACTAAACGATTGGAAATATATATTATCGTATTTATTTACTTAATTATAGATTAAACTATGAGTTGCCAAGTTGTTCTTGGTGAATCACCTCAACCATGACAATGGTTATAATAGTTAGAGTTTAATCAAGAAAACAGATATTTTAATCGACAAACGAGCTCACTGATTGGTTTTGATACCAAGAATGGAAAACGCCTTGTACTTTCTCAAGCCCTTTGATTTTGGTGAAACTCAAGATGTTTATGATCCTCTTCAAGATGTTGGATGTATATTTTTCATGTTTTTATTTATTTCAATTTTACTAATTATATTAACTATGATTATTATGTTTAAATGATGTCGGAATGTAAATTAGAAGTTATGTGGATGTGTTATGTATATATGATGTGATGTGGATATGTTATGTATATATGATGTAATGTGAATGTTGAATTGCGTATTATGCAGGTATTTTGTTTATTAGGAAAATTTCTTATGTCCATTTTTAAGAGGAGATGCTGTCGAAATTTCTGTAGAATTATAAATTTTTCTATAATTTTTTTTTTTGAACTATAAATATTTTAAAATTAATACAATTATTTTTAAATTTTTTTATATAATTTTATTATATTTATATATATTTAGTGTAATTATAAATTTATAAGGGTATTCTGGTAATTTTTTATGCATTTTGAGTGTTCTATCAACCTCAAGGGTATTCTGGTCATTTTACCCTAAACAACAGATTCTAGAAGCTATATCAAACAATAATTACCAGATTCTGGTCAACAGCACAACACTTTTACGAAGCTGTAACAAACAAGCTTTTTAGTGTTTCAGCTTCTGACAGCAGATTCTGACAGCAGAAGCTGACAGCAGATTCAGGCAGCTGAATCAAACGGGGCCTTAACCTCTCACAAAACTCATAAGGAGATAAATACGAAGAAAGAGAGAAGAAAAGAGGGAGGGGGAGGAGAAAAAGTAGGTTTTTTGTTCGATGGGTTGTGGAAAAGATGGTGCATGTGGAAAGTAATTTGATGAGGGTATTAGTGGAAAGTAAGTGGACGTGGAGAGCAAGCCAATGTGTGTGGAAAGTAAGTGGCCGCTGAGAGCGTAATTGACTCAAAAAAAAATGAGAGAGCTTCTAGCACCCAATTTTTACTTATTCTCAAATATTTACTTTAGTATTTATTTTTAATTGGGGTATAATAATTAAAGGATGGGGTGCTAATAGTAGGGGTGCACATTGGATTGGATAATCCGAGAACCGAACCAATCCAAAGTTTTTGGATTGGATTGGTTCGAATGGAACACACTCACGGTTCAGGTACGAATTGAAAAAAAAAAAATCCGGTTGATTTGGTTCGGTTCCGAATTAAGGATATAACAGAACTGAACCAATCCGAAATCCAAACCACTTATATATATATATATATATATATATATATATATATATAATATATATATATATATATTTAACATTATTTTTTTAAAAAAATTGTTTTCTTTATCTCTTTTCTTCTTCCAGTTAGAGTCTAAAAACGAAAACCTAGCCACCGTCGTTCTCAATCTCGTTCGTCTCCCTCGCTCACCCCACCTCGCCACCTCGTCGGAAAATGAAGAGGTAACTCTCTCTCTCTCTCTCTCTCTCTCTCTCTCTCTCTGTGAAAACCTTGCCGCCAACACTGTCGTTCTCGTTCGTCTCGAAAACGAAGAGTTTCGCTCGGTTCATACTGCAATTTTAGAACAGAAATTTCTCTCTGTGAAAACCTTGCCGCCAACATCGTATGAGAACCGAGAACCGATCCGAACCAATCCAAGCCAAGATTGGATTGGATTGATTCAGTTCTATAGGGTAATTGGATTGGATCGGTTCCAAATTTGTAGAACCGATCATGTTTGGATCGATTCCAATTTTGCCAAAATCCGAATCATGTGCACCCCTAGCTAATAGCAGCTCTATATATTAATACTACTAGGACCGTGTGGGTGCAAGTGGTTGAGTAATAATGAAAAAGAGTTGTGTTGGATTAACATTAAAATTTACATCGTTTGGGACATTGGTGTGCACAAAACCATAGATGCTTCTCACTTGTATCACGATGAAAAGCATCTATTATTATATAGACACATCCACGTCAACAATGTCCCAAACGATGTCAATTTCAATGTTACTTCAGCATTTTCCAATGAAAAATGTTAATCATGTGCTAGATATCTATTAAAAAAAACGAATGAGGTGATTTATCTAATGAAAATGCTAAACTGACTTCACATAACACTGCCCTAGCGTGGAGGTGTGCACGGAGCTTTAGATGATTTTCCTTGAGGTACGAATGAAAGCATTTGTGGTTCCACGCACACCACCATCTCATCACAGTATTGAACACAGTGTGGCAGGAAGTCAGTATATAACAGCTCTAATTTACTTTGAAACTCTCAAGATACAAGTAAGAGCATAACCACAGACTAATGAAAAAGAGTAGGGATCCAGAACGGTGTCTCGTTCCTAATGAAGGTCAGATGGCACCCCAGTTTATGTCGGTTGGCATTTTACCATTTTAGGGCTGCATTGCAACATTCCTCAATCCGAAAGAGTCAAGTACTGTTTTAAAATATCGAAAATTGAATTAGTAGCGGTTAGAAACACCTTGAATAATCGTTTTTTTTTTTAATAATTTTATTAGTTAGAAACAGAAGCCATACAAATAAATTATTTTTACCCACTTTAAAAATCCAGAACCTGGGAGCCACAAACAACACTACCACCTCAAGGCCATTGTAATAAAGACAACAACTTTAAGGCTGCGTTTGGATTGAGAGAAGTGGAGAGAAGAGAAAACAAGGGAAGAGATGAGAAGAGAAACTCAATTTCTCTCCACCATGTTTGGATCGACAGGAGAGAACTTAGGACAACTTTGGAATTTTAAAATATCTTAAAAGAGATCTAGGGGCAGAGTTGACATATTAAAATATTTTAAAAGGGTTTCTCTCCTCTTCTATCCACTTTTGGAGAGAAAAAAAAAATTAACCTTTTTTTCTCTCCTCTTCTTCCCCACTTAATAATCCACACAGGAGAAGAAATGGATATAAACTCATTTATTTTCTCTTCTCTCAATCCAAACACAGCATAAGTGAATTCAATTATACCCAATAAAAAGAAATAAATAAAGAAATGATACAAATACATATTCACTGCATTACGTGATGTACATAATAAAAAAAATCTATACATAAATGAAGACCTTTCAAAAAAAAAATTTATCAAGATTTGGCTTATAGTCACCATCCGTTTATCAAAACTGCAAAATGCAACTCCTCAATTTAATTGCTTCTCCAAATGTGAAGTAGAGAAATTCTGAGATTTCCTCAAACCAAAAACATGAAGGTGACATGTTTACTGCACCTTAAAAAACTAATATGTAACTTTCCATTTCTTATAATTATACCTTGAAGCAAGATGCATCTATGCAAAAATGCTTAACACTGCAGAAACAAAGTTTTCAGAAAGTTTTTACCACATGTGATTTGACATCATATTCAATCTGTATTGAAATTATCAGGGTCATTATCCAGCCTAATATCCATAAAAATAGCTAAATTAACAGAGCACTAGAAAAGTAGTGCCTCCATTGTACCAAACTCTTGGGATCATTATAAGAATTGAAGCCAATATCCAATATTTGACAGAGTATCTGTTAGCAATATTTTTGGACTCTATCTTTATTATATACAAATATCTACATGAACTGTAATAACAAAATGATGGCAGTCTACCACATTGTTTAGTTCTACTTCTATGCTTTGCAATATAAAGCTTCTATATTAATAGTTTAACATACCATTTCTATCTGATCTTAATCACTTAATATCCAACATAATTTACATACCGTACCATAGTGTATAAAAGTAGAATTTACGTTAGATGCACAGACTCATGTTCGTAGAATCATGTTCAGCCACAAAACTTTAACTATTTCTAGTATTAAATTGTCCAGGACCTAATATTTGTGCGAAGAGAATTAAAAGCGGTAGTAGGGGCATAAACAACACCTATAGTCTAGATAACCTGCACATTTGTAGTTCGTAGCAATCTCAGAGGTACAAAATTACATCAATCTCACCTCACCACCTTTCGTTGCAAGTTCTTGCATAGTAATTTGAACAGCTCCTGGTGTTTTGTTCTCAAAGGCACTTTCAATCAAGTTGTGATGGGTATCTCCTAGATGGACCAGCTCAAAACCATCAAGTTCAATGATACAGGCACTACTACAAAATAGACCTATAGCGATGGCTGTGGCTGTTTCCATAGCTAAACAAAACCGTCACTAAAACCTACAGCTACAGCTAGCTTGACCGTCATTGAGCGTCGCAAGAGGTAGAGTCGCTAAATGTATTAATGACGGCCACGTTCAGCATGAGGGTGCTAAGTTCAAATTTATAAGATCAATATTACAATTATCCATATTTTAATGGAGGACTGAATGGTGAAACAGAATTCATGTTGCCAACAACAAAATAAGGTATAGATAATTATGATTTTAATGGGGAAAGTATTGCAAACAAGCCATGGTAGATCTGCTTGTCAAATCGTCGGTAGATGGCCTATGTTTCTTGTAGATACATGGTTCTCTATTACGATGGCCACATCTACTAAGGTTTGGAGTCGCCACCATTCATATTGTAAGTGGGTGTGAATGGTCACCAAATGCACATGTTTTGAAAAATATGTCATTTTGGCACATGGTGACTCACGATGGATAAGGTACCGATCAAACCTCAAGATCGGGGTAAGCGGCTCGTTTGGAAAAAAGGGAAGGTGTTAGGCACCCTTTTCTCCCCGCCAAGTGGCGGTAACCTCAACTCAACTCGATCATTTTAATTAAACAAAAAAAACAAAAAAATGAATTGCCACATGTTGGTGACTTGTTCCCTAAGTAGGATTTAATGTCGGCTTAGACTATAGGGAACATCTCATCGAAGGGGATGACCCATATAGAAGTTTAGCCTTTACATGACATACTTTTGAAAAGTATTGGCTAATAGATAAGGGTCCATTCTCATGGATAGAGAAGGATCCGAATTCCAATTGCCTTAAAACGATTTAGGAGTTAAAATCGATCTTGTTTTTAAAAAGGATTACCCCTTATACTTTCAATCGGACCGAAGTCCAATCTACCGGAGATAAGGGAGGGTAGCATCACATCCTAGAAGCATTCTAAAAAAAAAAAAATAGAGGAAGGGGATAGTAGAAGAGGGTAATAGAAAGGGTAGAGAAGAAGAAGGGGGGGGGGGGGGAAATGATTCTTTTGACCCACCTTGTAGCTTCAACCTTGCTTTTCTTTCTTTTCTTCTTCTTCTTTAATATCTTCTAAGATCCTTAGTAAAATGTGAGAGTATTTTTCTTTTTAGAAGATTGATGTGAGAATGGAGAAGAGAGGATTAGAGCGTAAATTTTTTAATGAGACTTCGTAACCCATTTTGGGAAGAGGATGGAGGTATTTATAGATGTTTGGAGGGTATTTTAGGGGTATAATAGGATGAAGGGTTGGGAGAATAGCTAATGACATGAGTTTTAATGATGGAGGGTATGCAATTTAGAGTTAAAGGGAAGGTAATTGTGTAATGAGTGGAAGTGAGTAGTGATTAGATCCAAGTGGTTTGGATCCTACTAAATCCATTTGAGTAGAGTGTTTGGTGAGATGAGGTGAGTGATGGTTGATGGAGAGAATGGGGGTGTAAGGTGTTAGGTGTTAGGTGTTTGATTGAGTGTTAGGTTGATAGAAGAGGTAAGGTGTTTAGATTTGGGAGGATAGGTAGTGTAAGAAGTTGGTTAGTTGGATTTTGGGAGAGTTGAGGGGATGATGACATGTGGCAAAAATAATGAGAGAGTGAGTTGATGAGGTATGTTGATTGGTGATGGTAGTTGTTTGATTAGAGAGAAGAGTATGGGTTAGTTTGGTGATGATGATGGGAGGTGTGGGTTGTGATGTAAGTTAGTGGAGTGTTTTGGGGAAAGGTGATGGGTTAGGATGTAGGAGATATGGGTTATAATGTGGGTGGTTGATGGTGTTAGAGAAAGGTGATAGGTTAGGGTGTAGAAGATATGGGTTGTGATGTGGGTGGTTGATGGTGTTAGAGAAGAGTGATAGATTAGGTTAGGGTAGAGTATGGGTTGAGGTGATTTTTGGAGAGAAGTGATAAGTTAGATGAATTGCTTAAAGAAAGGTGATGGGGGTAGGTGATTAGATGAAGGAGGTGAAAGGAGATGATGACATGTGTCATCTTTTGATGATAAAGTGGTGATTGGTTTGATGTGGATGATGGTTTATGGGTTAAGGTTATGGGTTGGATATGGATAATGATTTGTGGGCTTTGTAGTGTTGGGCTTGGGTTTTAGAAGTGGCTTTGGGTTTTAGAAATTAGTTAGGGGTTACCTTGGATATGGTTATGAGGGTCTAGGTTGGTTTTAAATTTTAGGTGATATAAGATTAATTTTAGGTTAGGGATAAGGTGGGAAATTGGTTTTTGGAGAATTGAAGGTTCATGGGCTTTAAACGGGTTTAGGGTATTTGTGGATTCGGAGGATGGAGCGATGAAGGGGAAGTGGTAAGTGTCCCAAGTCTCATTTTTTAATTTTATTCATTTTTTTGAGATTTTTTAAATCATTGGATCGGTCAAAATGCCACGTGTTCGCAAATCGGGCTTTTTAGGCCCGTTGGAGAATTTTATTGAAAATCGAATATTTCTGGATACAAGAGCGGAGCGGTGAAGGTTGGGAAGGTGTAGGGTAGGTCAAATCCCTTTGGTGGGCCCACTAAACCATTAAGAGGTCTTAGGGGTCTTGGCTTGATCAAAGTGTCATTTTTCGATGATTTGGGCCTTGGAGGCCCGTTGGCAACCTTTGTTGAAGAATCGGTATTTTTTGACCCTTTCGAGTAGGGGCCCGTTCAAATTGGGTGTCTACATTTCCTTAAGTAGCTATTAAACACATGTCCATACTTCAATTTTTTTTACAACTTCTCAAGTACCATCAGAACTCCCATCATCCACAACAACAATTTTGAAATCAATACCCCTAAACCAAACACAAAAAAGGGTGTCTACTTCAGTTTTATGCACAGATAAGGATAGTCTTACGGACATAATGAAAGCCTAATGTTATTTAGAGAATGAAAACAAGAGCAAGAGAGGCCTGGTCTTACCCCCAATGTTATCCACTTACCAAATCTTATTAAAGCCTACATGTGCTCTAATAACAACACTTCTCTAGTGTAGCAATTTGTTTAGGCTAGTAATGGACACAATCCCAGTTTTAAATATTTACAGAAGATTAAAAAAATAGCAAGCTTGCCAACAAGTCAAGCAATTTATATATAATTAAGATCCAAAAAGCAAACCATTATCCAAAACAAGTATTAATAATGATCTATTATAGCATAGACCATTATCATAAGTAAGCAAACTAATAAAGCCATAAGTTTGCCTTAAAAAGCAAGTATCATGGACCATTACCCAAAACACGATATTCACTTAGACAACCCAACATAATAAGTTTGTCTGAAAAAAGAACACATCAAATCAATCATCTGGTGGCTGAGTCAATAAGTCCGGTGGAGTCAGGAACTTACAGCCTGGTGGAGTTGGGAAGAATGATAAACTAACTCCTTTCTTTTTCTTTTCCCTTTTTTTTGTGATGGGTAAGATGGAGTTTATACTCATAACCTCAAAGTGGTTTTGCAATTTGTCAAACCAACTAGAAAAGGACAACACAAGGAAGTTCCCTTTGTTGTTTGACTCTGACCCACCCAATTAACAAATAGATACAAGCATCAGTCCAGTGGTGTCTACTACTTAACTATTGACCACTCATTTTTAACATTTAATAATTAACCCATTTTCCTCATCTAAACAATATTTTTTCAATAATACTATCCTTCATATCTTCTCAATTAAAGGTCATCCATTAAGGGTAATATTTGGTCCAGATTCTCACTTCTTGTGAACAAAAAAATCTCAAATCTTTATGAAATTAAGTTTCAGATATCCCATTTTTTTCCACAATGAAACCCTACATAATGACTCAGTAACCAAATTTACTTAATTCCAAATGCAACCCTACAATAAGCCCCCCACACCCAATTGATCACATTAAGACAACAAATCAAGAAAATAATTATATTACTAACAAAATTAAATATTTTATTTTTACCAGATCTGAAACGTATTGGAAACTCCTTGCTTGCTTCCCATCTTCATAAGCAGCTAATGGTTCCTTCCTTAATGCATGTACAATATTTATATTAACACCCCAATATACCAAATAAATAAATAAAATAATTTTAATTATTTAATTAAAATATTTATGCCTCAAATCTCTAGTTAGGATCCTTGAACTATCATGAAACCAATAATAAATCAAGTTTGACGTCTCTGTGTTAGGTGACAGAACCCATAACAAAGCAACATAAATCGTCCCAAGTTCAAATAACTCCACCTGAATTAGTTCTTTATTCTATTCTATTTTACCTCAAATTAAACATGGAAAGATAGAGATAAAGAACAAATTTACACCAACTATCTCAATAAAATCAGAAGAACTGAATCAATGCACACAAACCCAACTATGGATCTCAAGAAAAAAGAATCAAACCTCAACTAAATAATAAATTCTCACACACAAAGTACAACCTTTCGGTTTTTGCCTTTATACAACAAGCAATCTTTGAAAATATTTAAAGAGGTGGAGAATCGAACCTGATTCTTTCAATTTCTTTAGCTAGAAGAGATCGAGATTCTTGAGCGAGAAGAGATCGAGAGAGACACATTTCGAGTTTCAGAGGGGGAAATAAAAAGTGTTTTGGAACTAAATTCGTTAACGGCGACTCGTTACTAAATGCCGTTAACTATTGTATTAGCGACCTTTTAACACAGCCCTTAAAGTTATTTTAATTAATTTTAAAATTTACTGAGTGAGTACTAGCGGCAATTGAGAAAACGCCGTTGTTTCGTAAGTATTACGGGCACAAATAAAGTCACCGTTAAGTCTTTTTTTTCTTTTTTTCTTTTTTCTTTTTTATGTATCAAAATTAATTTAGAAATTAATTTAGGGACTTAATCGCGGTGTGACAAGCACCACCATTCTTTCGTTGGTATTACCAGTATTTTCGTTGGTACCATGATTTCAAATCTCGTCCGAGACCGAGACATATTGCCCAAGTTGTCTCGGTATCAGGCATGGACGAGATGGACGGACAAGTCAATATTTCGGATGAGATATAAAACCCCACATTCACTTTTTTTTTTTTTTTTTTAACGAGACGTCTCAAACATATTGGAAAACTCGTCCGAGAAAACTCGGTATTTAGCATGGACCAAACGAGACGCGAAATCAAGTTTTAAAATCATATTAGGTACATTTTAAAAAATATTGACAGAGGGATAACCGGTAGTTTTAACATACAATGTCGTTGTCTCATAGGTATTATCGACATAAATAAAATCGCCATTAAGTATTTTCTATGTATTTAAATATATTTAGAAATTAATTTAGGAAATTAACAACAATTTGACAAAAAATGCCGGTATTTGGGTACAAATAACCACGGTGTTGCACGGAACGCCATTAACCTTCCACCCTAAAAGTAATAGAGATAATCAATTATGAGATAATCAGCTATTCTCAACTGCAAGACTTAGTTGTTCTCAACTGCTAGACTTAGTCTTTCATATCAGATTGTATTATTCAAATGTATTTAACTGTAATTAGTTGTCATCCATAGATATAGGATTCAGTTTGTAACATTCCTAGTTTGTAGGATCTTCAACCATTATTTGCTATCTTCGTATGTATTTATACGATTGATTAATCAATAAGAAAGTATCAGTTTTAGAATCCTATTATGGTATCAGAGCAAAACCAGAGATAACAAATTCAAAAAAAAAAAAATTTCACATTCCCCTTCTCTCTTCAATCTTGAACAGCCATGGCTACCTCTTCCCTCTCCATTCTCAACACCAATGAATCCCAGAACACCCTTATCAGCATTAATGTTGCTGCCCAAACCCCTCTAAAACTCACCTCTACCAACTACCTCTCATGGAAACTGCAATTTCACACCCTCTTCATTGGCTATGACCTCCTAGGCTATGTAGATGGCTCAAAGCCATGTCCCTCAGCCACTCTCACTCAAAATGAAACAACTAGATCCAACCCTGCTCACACTTTCTGGATTCGACAGGACCAGTTAATCTTGAATGCAATCATTGGCTCCATCTCCCACACCATCATACCATTCATTGTACAAGCCAAGACCACTTGCGAAGCATGGACTATCCTGGCCACCACCTATGCCAAGCCTTCTCGTGGCCGCATCAAACAGGTCAAAAGTCAATTCAAGATGATCACCAAAGGCTCTGACAGTGTCACAGCGTTCCTCCTACAATCCATCAAGGCAAAAGCTGATGAGCTTGCCCTTTTTGGAGCACCACTAGATGCAGAAGATCTCACCGACAAGATACTTGATGGCCTTGGCGATGAATACAAAGAACTAACACGTGTTGTCCAAGCCAAAGACATGCCTATAACCTTTGAGGAACTACATGAAAAGTTTCTCAATTTTGAAGCTTTGGTACTCACCACCAAACCAGACCCCCTTCACTTTCCTGCAACTACTAATCCCACGAGCAAGAATCCAGCACCTTTGCGATCACATGCACCTTCAAGCACTACCAATCATTCATGGCGTTCCTCCAACAACCACCAAATAAAGTATCCTACTACACAAAATAGTGGCCAACTCACAACACCCAGTTATCGCCTATCTAGGCCATACCTAGGTTATTGCCAAATTTGCAGGATACAAGGACATACAGCGAAATGGTGTCCCTCGTTTCAACTAGTCCCAGTTAACACATCCAATAGTCCTTCCCCTGCTTCGAACAATCACTCTACTACCCCATGGCAACCAAATGCTCATTATGCTTCCAATACTCCCAATCATACATCTTGGCTCTTGGACAATGGAGCCTCTCACCATGTTACAGCTGATCTAAACAATCTCTCCATGCATGCTCCATACGATGGCTCGGATGACATTATGATCGGTGGTGGCTCGGGTCTTTCCATCACTCATATCGGTTCTTCCTCTCTCCACACAACTCATAACATTTTTCAATTAAACAATGTCCTATGTGTTCTTGCTATGAAAAAGAATCTCATTTCAATTTCTCAATTTTGTATCTCAAATAATGTCTCCATTGAATTCTTACCAATTGCATTTCTTTTAAAAAACATTCACACGGGGGCAACACTTCTGAAGGGCCAAACTAAATATGGCGTTTATGAGTAGTCGATATCTCCACCCTTGCTTGCATTTTCCAGCATCAAAACAACCTTATCCGAGTGGCATCAAAGATTAGGACACCCAGTTTTCCACATTCTAAAAAAGATTGTTTCCTAGAATAAACTTGATTTCTCTGCTTCATTATCCAATAATTTTTCATGCAATGCTTGTCTAAGTAATAAAAGCCACAAATTGTCATTTTCTCAATCTACAATTATCTCTTCTCAAGCCCTTGAAATCATCTTTTCTGATGTTTGGACTTCTCCAATTATATCAATCAATAGATTTAAATATGATATCATTTTTGTGGATCATTTCACCAGATATATTTGGTTCTATCCTCTTAAACAAAAGTCAGAAGTCAAAGAATTTTTTATTAGATTTAAAGCCATTGTTGAAAAACACTTTGATAAAACCATCAAAACACTTTACTCTGACAATGGCGGTGAATATATTGCACTTGCCAATTTTCTTTCAACAAATGGTATTTCTCATCTCACTACACCACCTCACACACCTGAACACAATGGCTTTTCTGAACGTAGACATCTTCATATTGTAGAAACTGGACTAGCATTACTCTCTCGTGCCTCTCTTCCTTTAAGTTATTGGACTTATGCCTTAGCCACAGTAGTCTATTTAATAAATCGCATGCCCACACCCACACTAAACCTTTCCTCTCCATATGAAATTTTTTTTACAACAACCCCTAATTACTCAAAACTCAAAATTTTTGGCTATTTATGTTATCCCTAGCTTAGACCATATACAACCAACAAACTAAACACTCGATCCAAACTATGTGTCTTCCTTGGATACTCTTTAACTCAAAGTGCCTACTACTACCTTGATCCATCCACTTCCAAAATATGTCTCTAGGCATATTAGATTTGTTGAATTTATTTTTCCTTTCAGTCATCTCTCTGCTCCGTCCTCTTGTCCTCAATTAGATTCCATTGCTACTTGGATTCCACCACCTCTTCGAATTCCTACCTTACCTTTGGTACCACCACTCAATACGTCATCTGAAGTGGACGCTCAACAGCAATCCCCCAGTGAAGCTTCACCACCACCAGACCTGGCTGCCACCTCTATTCCACCACCATCACATGCACCTTCAAGTACAAACAATCCCAACAACCATCACCACATATAAACCCACCCGAGCCTCAGCCACAACCTACACACACCATGACTTCTAGAGCCAAAAATAATATTTGCAAACCCATCACTAAAATGAATCTTCACACCCAATTAACCAAAGGTGATGATCATGAACCAACCACATTGACCCAAGCTCTCAAAGATCATAAGTGGCGTCAAGCTATGTTTGAAAAGTATGATGCTTTAGTAAAGAATGGAACATGGGCTCTAGTCCCACCAGATAGAAGTCAAAATTTGGTTGGATGTAAGTGGATTTTTAGAACTAAACGCAAATCTAATGGTTCTGTTGACAGGTTCAAGGCCCGATTGGTTGCAAAAGGATTCCACCAACGTCCTGGAATAGACTACCAAGATATATTCAGTCCAGTTGTAAAATCGACTATTGTCCAAATTGTGCTCAGTATAGCAATTAGTCGTGGCTGGTATTTAAGGCAACTTGATGTAAACAATGCCTTTCTTCAAGGACATTTGTCAGAGAATGCATACATGTCACAGCCACATGGATTTGTTGATAAAAACAACCCCTCATATGTCTGCAAACTCAACAAAGCAATATATGGCCTAAAACAAGTCCCACGAGCGTGGTACCATGAGCTCAGAACATTCCTTATACAGTTTGATTTTCAAAATTCATATGCTGATACATCCCTCTTTGTCTTTCATGTTGATGACCACACTATGTATCTCCTTAGTTATGTTGATGATTTACTTCTCACAGGAGACAATGCTACCAAAGTTAATCACTTCATTGCTATTCTTGCTCAGAGATTATCCATCTCGGCTTACTGACTTACTTTCTGGGTGTAGAAGTTGTACCAAACAAACATGGCATGTTACTCTCACAAAGGCGATATATTATGGATCTCCTCACTCAAACCAAGACGCAAGACGCTAAAACTGTACTTACTCCCATACCAAATAATCAGACTCTCATGTTAACCTCTAGTTCTTCTCTGTCTGATCTAACTGAGTATCACCAAGTAGTTGGGAACCTCCAATATTTACTAATAACAAGACCAGACATCACCTTTGTTGTCAACAAACTGTCCCAATATATGCACTGCCCCATAATTGAACATTGGTCATTTGCCAAACAGCTACTACGTTATCTTGTTGGTACCATTAATGATGGTTTACAACTCTACAATGACTCTACTCTTAGTTTGCATGCTTTCTCAGACTCTTCTCTCAATTTACAAGCATTTTCTGACGCAAATTGGGTAGGGGACAAGGAAACTTTTTGCTCAACCAGTGCTTATGTTGTTTATCTTGGTAACAATCCAATCTCCTGGAGTTCTACAAAGCAATGGACTGTTGCTAGATCTTCCACTGAGACAGAGTATCGCTTCGTTGCAAATACAACCGCTGAACTTAATTTCATTTGTTCTCTCTTGATTGATCTTGGTATTTTGTTTCCCTCCTGCCCTATCATTTATTGTGATAATATAAGAGCAACTCAGCTATGTTCCGATCCAAATTTTCATTCCTGAATGAAGCATGTCGCAATAGATTTTCATTTTATCCGGGATCAAGTTCAAAATGGTGCTCTCTGTGTAGCTCATGTCTCTTCTGAATATCAGCTTGTTGATGCCCTTACCAAGCCACTTCCACGCCAACGTTTTCTACAACTTAAACACAAGATTGGACTTCTCTCCCAAGCTCCATCTTGAGGGGGCATAATAGAGATAATCAGCTAAACTCAACTGCTAGACGTAGTTGTTCTTAACTGCTAGACTTAATCTTTCATATCAGATTGTATTATTCAAATGTATTTAACTGAAATTAGTTGTCATCCATAGATATAGGATTCAGTTTGTAACCTTCCTAGTTTGTAGGATCTTCAACCATTCTTTGCTATCTTCTGATGTATTTATACGATTGATTAATCAATAAGAAAGTATCAGTTTTACAATCCTATTAAAAAGCACATTGTTTTTGCAATGAAAAGAACACCCTTGCTTTATATTTGGTTTCTTTCAATGCAAGCAATCCACTATCCATTCTATTTTTTTTTTTTAAATTCACGAGTGCTCAGATTCTCTATCGCTCATCAAGATTCAAGGTTTATTTTCTCATCAAGAGATTGAAGTATGATCTCTCTTCTAGCTTCTGATAATTCACAACACAATTTGAAAGTGATCCATTCCATTTGAAAGTGATCAAACCACAATGAAAATAAGAGAAATGACATATAGTTAATCTAAGAGTGTGGAGGCTTTGCAGTCAATTACTTTGGATAGACTCCCAATGAACTTCAGAGTAGAAGAGTAGTTGCTTTTAGGTTCTAGAGAGTTCACTTTGATGGGCAAAAGGGTTTATTAGCTCCCTTGAACCTAGTCAATTTGTAAAGAATTACTTAGGCACGACTTGTAATACCCTGAATTTTTAACTCGTATCTCGAGGGAATTTAATAGGGACATCTTTGAAAAATTCTAAAAGAAAAACTAAGGGTAAAATACTCAAATTTCATTCCGTTCATTTTTAATGAAATTCAACTTCACCATTCGATTCAAAATGGTCGAAAAACATACAATAACATGTAAGCGCGTTCGAATTCGAGTTCGGATGAAAAAATTATAAAATCCTCAAATTTTATTTTGAATGGGACCTAAAAGAAGGAATTTTCGTTAGAACGAGAATCAAGAAAATTCGACAGCATCATTAGGTCCACAATGAAAAAATATTCAAAATGGAATACTCATTTGTCATTTTTCAAGTTCGAATAGTCAAGTTACCGCCAAAAATATAAATAAATGAAAAATTATAAAAGATGCCCTCAGCCCTTTTGTACATAAAAGAAAGGTGATTTTATTTTATTTCTTTCTCTTCTTCTCCAAAGAACCAAACACCAATATTCTCAACCCAAGAGTTTCAACCCATTCTCATCAAGTTCTATCGCAAACGAGTCCGAGTTGATCGTCGATGAAAAAGAAAAAGTTGTCAGTATCAACAAGCTCCACATTCTCATCACCTTAGATTTTCACTTTTCCTTCTTTCTTTCCATACCTCATCAAAATCAGCGAGTGAGTTTGGATACCATCAATTCGGAGCTTCATCTCGTTAGTAGAAGACTCATCTTCTATTGTAGAAGAGAATGAGAGTGTCATTGTCAAAAACTTTGGAAATCCTCATTAGTTTTGCACCTAAGTTAGTCCAACCTCGACTCTCATGCCATCCAACAATGATTTTTCGTGCTAGCTCATCACCTTTGGTGACCACAATCTTCGGTAAGGGACTCTCACTTCCTAGTAGTAATCGTAGTTTTCAAAACATGCATTTAGGAATTTTTATCGAATATATGTCGTAGTTATAAATCGTAGAAATCCTTTGTTTGATTTTCAATTCATGATTAGAATTATAGATTTGATATGTTTTTATCAAGTTTAAACATTAAACTAATAGGTAGGTCAATGGATTTGAAAAACAGAGGAGAAAACCCAAAAAATGGTTCGAAAAATCAAAAGTTCGAGCAACCTAGAGCTTGTTGACGGTGCCGCCGTCAAGAGATAATGGCACCACCGTCAGCTACCATCAGTATTGACGGTGCCATCGTCAGACCAAAAAAGTTGGCCAAACTACAACTTGTTTTTTGCTCTATTTTCCCCATAGCTTATACATGTTTTCCCACAATTTATTTCATTAAAAACATTTAAATAAATGTTTCCATTTACTTTAAGTTCTTATAGACACCTAAATTTGGCCGATCCCTTGATGCAAAGTGCTCCCAAATCGTAAAAATTTGAATGGACCCCAAGGCCCAAACCTAGGAAAATCCAATGTATTTTATTATTCCTTTTTAATAAATGGCTCAAGGCTTCCCACATGGCCCACGGACCAAAGACCCCTTACCACCTAAGCCCACTAATTCTCAACCCAACCCAAACCCATTCAACTCTACCATCTAAGCCTACTAATTCTCAACCCAATTCAACCTAAACCCATCCCTATTCAACCTACCACTTAAGTCCATTCAACTTAATCATATCCATTACTCTACCCAAGCCCAATCATTCCCTAACCCAACACTATACCTACCCAATCCATTACCCAACCCAACACTTTACCTACCCAATCCATTACCCAAGCCCAACTCTCAACCCAACCCAACATTACAACCAATCAATATGATCATCAATGTGGGACACATGTCACCTCATCAACTCACATCCCTCATCTTACTACCTATCCCATCACCTTTTCTCTAAACATCATCTACCCATACCTCCCCTAACCTACTATAATCATTCCCTATAAACCATCATTCTCTTAAATCAAACACCTCCAACCCATACCTCCCCCTAACCTACCCTTATCACTCCCTATAAACCCTCATTCTTTCAAATCAAATACTTCATCCCCTCCCATCAACTCCTAAACCTCTAATCTCCACACATCTTGACACATGTCACAATCTCCCTCACCTTCCCAAAACCTAATCAACCACCTTCTTACACCCCTCATTCTCTTAAACTAAACATCACTCCCCTATCACCTCACCAATCAATCACCCTCTTAAAATCTCATTCTCTCAATCAAAAATCATTAATTTCATTCCACCTAACACTTAACCCAAATGGGTTGAAAGATCCAACCCATTTGGGTTACAATAATCCATTTAACCCCATTTTCCTAAATACCCTTCCATCTCCTTCAATTTACATATACCTTTCTCTCAAACCCCTAATCATTTTACTCATTCTCATCAATTCATCCCAATTTACCCCTAAAAATTACCCTTCAAATCCTATAAAATCCCTTCATTCTCAACATAATTCTCACCTAATGAAAAATAAAAAAAAAACACGTAAGTCTTATACAAAAAAAAAATCAATCATCTACTCATCTTTTCTTTAGTCCCTCACTTCATCTACTCTA
The DNA here is from genome assembly GCF_017979445.1 of Akebia trifoliata. Taxonomy (NCBI): domain Eukaryota; kingdom Viridiplantae; phylum Streptophyta; class Magnoliopsida; order Ranunculales; family Lardizabalaceae; genus Akebia; species Akebia trifoliata. The sequence continues at coordinate 26,874,765 of NC_141387.1, read as the reverse complement.
AACAATTACATTCTCATATTTTTACTAAGGACTCAAAGAAAAAAAAGGAAAGAAAAGAAGATTAAGCTAAGGTCCCAAGGTAAGGTCAAAAGATACACCCCATCTCTTTCTTTCTACCTTCTCCATATCATTTTTCTACTATCCCCTTCTTCTCTTTAATTTTTATTTTTAAAAAGCTCTTAAGGTGTAATGCTCCCCTTCTGTTATCTTCGATAGATCGGAATTCGGTTTGGTGAAAATATAAAGGTTGTAACCACCTTCAAAAAAATAAAATCGATTTAATCCATCAAATTATTTTGAAGGACTCGGTATTCGGGTCCTTCTCGACTCATGAGAATGGACCTCAAAGCGCCCTCAATCTGCGGGGTGTGCGGATTCGCTTTCAACATTTGAGGTTTGGGAGTTGTCATCTAGTTATTACGATCTAGGAATCGAACATTGACTCAAAACGGATAAATAAATAATTAATCTACTAAAAAATACGAGTCCGAGGATCATATTATGGGATTGGAATGTGTTAGGCACCAACCCCGCTCGGTAAACGTTAGTCTCTACTAATTTTAAAAAAAGAACTACATTGCTAACAAGACCTAAATAACAATAAAAAAATAAAAATAGTCATCTTTTTCGAATGCAACGACTTTATTCCCTCAGATCTGATAGAATAACTCTTTGTACAATATTCCTCGTTTTGTTTTGTTGTCAGATCTGATTTCTGATCTCCAAGTTAAGGTATCTTCTTTTTGGATCTGTGAATTTTCTAATTTTTTATGGATTTTAAGGTGTTTTAGAAGGGTTTTTGGGTATTTTTTTGGGCTAAAGTTGGGATTTGGATGTTAGGTAAGGAGTTGGAACTTCAAAATTAGGATTTATGGGAGGTTAGGGAAGCTTTTTAACCTACATTTCTTAGAGTTTATTCTTGGATACGAACATAGGTTGTAAGGACCCTTATTTATAAAAATTTTTAAGTGCTTTTTAGATAGAGTTAGTGTTTAATTAGAATTATTTTAAATAGAGTTAGTGTTTAATTAAAATTATTTTAAATAGAGTTATAATTTAATTAGAATTATTTTAAATAGAGTTATTGTTTAATTAGAATTCTTTTAGGATTTTGACTTTGGTTTTATGTGATTGACTAGATTATTTAAATTAGGGTTTGACTTTGATCTTATGTGATTGGCTAAGAATATATTTTTTGAGAACCCTCCTTTATTATATCTTTAATTCTTTGGGCCCCCAAATGGAGGGTCTTTTAATAAATATCTGGGCAACCATCAACAATTTTGCTTAAGAGCCTGATTGATCGATTTTTTTTATTTAGATTTTTAAATTAATTTTATTAATGTTTCACTTTACATTATTTAATGTTTGATTTATTAATTTCAAAATTTTAAATTATTAAAATTATAAAATTATTGTTTTACCCCTAAAGAGAACTTTTGCGTTTCAAGTCGATTTTTGATGTTCCAAGATATTTTGGAATCAATTTTTCGTAAGGAATTCAATGAGAATATTGGTTTGTGTCATTTATGAAATTTTTTATGTAAAATGATTGTGAACTTTATGAGGGGTATTTTTGTAATTTTGTCAAATTTTGTTAAAATTGGTGAAATAATTTATTTAGTTTCGATTTTTTATTTTATATATTCGAATGAGTTTTCCTAAGCGTAAGAGGGCTCTAAGGTTGCTTTGATGTTAGGGGTATTTTGGTAATTTGATTATTTTTTAATGATTTTTATCGTAAAGTTTCTTTTTGTCTGTGAAATGATGATTTCTATGTTTTTTAAGTTATATTTTCCTAGTGTAGTGTGGTTTCTAAAATTTTTTTAACTTGAGATACTTAATCCAAATTTCTGAAACATATCTGGTAACAAAATAGAGCATTGGAATAATCATTCATCATTGGGAACCATTGCAATCAGGATGACAAGTTGGTTAAACAGGCGAGTGCAAAAATGGGGTGTCTACAGGACCCATAACCGAATCCAACACTTTTAAAAATGTATTATTCTCAAAGCTAAGGATCATCTCCTTCAATGAGATAATCCTATAATAAAGTCAAAAATAAATCCCTACTTAGGGTACAAGTTATCGACACGTGGCATTTATTTTATTTTGTATTTTTCATCAAAAAATGGTCAAATTGAGTTGAGGTTACCACTACTTGGTGAGGATAAAATAATGCCTAACACCTTCCCTTTTCTCCAATCGAACCATTTACCCCAATCTCAAGGTTAGATTGGTACATTATCCGTCGAGAGTAATTAATCGACACTTTTTCAAAAAAAATATACATCGGGTGACCATTCACACCCTCTTACAATATGAATGGTGGCGACTCCAATCCTTCGTAAAAGTGACACTCGTAATTAAGAATCACGCATCTAAAATTCTTTAATAAAATTAAGGTGTTACCCCCTATTTCAGAATAATGGGAATGATTTCAAGATCTAAATATCAAAGTATCAAAATCCAAATTTTGGTTTCAAGAACAAAACGTAAATTTCGACGTTTTCGTCAGATTTTCAAAAGTGAATATCTTTTGCGTTACTTTGAATTAGACAATAAAAATTACATAGTGTCGAATCTCGTGTTTAAAGCTTTCATTTCCAAAAATCCATTTTCAATTTTAAGAACTTTGAAAATTTGAATTTCTGATACTTAGCTAAATTTTCACTAACTTTCCCAATTTTAGTAGTTTGACTTTGTGTACTTATTGGGACCCCGTTTTAACTGAAATTTAGTAGTTTTTTATTGAATGATTAAGATAAATTTAAAAGCCCGAAAAAGAAAGGTTGGATTTAAAAATTTGAGAAGTGAAAAATATCGAAAAATAGAAAAATGGATGAAACGATAAAATGTCATAATCACACCCAATAAGTGATGTCTGTATTTTACATTGATGTGTTGTATGTAGGTTGGTGAATGGATATCCATTGATAATGATTATGGTTGCATGTTTATTTCATTTCTGTTAGTATAAGGCACTGGTTTATGTTTTCTTTCAGTTATTTATTTTAGGCCGATGAACCACTATTGTATGGTAGGAATTGAATATCTATTCTCAACTTTGTAATATTAATTTCTCTTTTATTTTTAAAGAAAAATAATATATATTATGATTTATTTAAGAGCTTGTGAATGCTTGAAGGGATAATGTATCGTATCATCCGGAGTGGTGTACTATCATAAGATGTACGGTAAGGACAACCAAACTCATACGTGGCATAGTACACGTATGAGAATAAAGTCACAATTGGAATCCAGGTCTATTCCTCTCTATCATTACTAGTGAAGTTGTATTGTAAAGGTAGTCTTATATGAATAGAGTGATATATTTTGGGAATCACATGCGCACTTTATAAGCATAGACGAAGATGATTAGTTAGTGATCACTAAAAATTTAGAATAGTCAAATGTTCTGACACATCGAAAAAAGACCCATTATTTACGGTTACGTCAAACAGCCCGCCTAAGTCGGATAAATAGTCATTTAGTGTGGTAAACCCAACAACCAACAACAAAATGAGGAACTAAAAGTCAGAATAATGTTGTAACATCATATCCCGACTGAGAATGATCCAGTCATAAGTCCCAACTCTTTAATTCTACTATTCCACCATTGTGTAATATGTACTTGTTGTTCTATTTTGAATTATAAATTGAAAAACATGTTTACTATTTCAATGTTGTTAATTATTTTTGTATAAAGATGAAAATGTATAGTAAGTACTGATAACTGATGTTACGTGGACCTTTAAACTGTTTAGTTGCTTATCCCTGACTATATGTACCAGTTAATCGTAGTTTAATTTGCAAAACTTTGCATGTATTGAAATGATTGAGTATGTGTGACGTCCCGCCAAACACTAACTCAAATCCCCATGTCAAATCTCAAGGTACTAGGTGGCACCTCGAAATTTTGACATGATCTCATCTGTTTATGTTAACATTCCAAGGCGTTCAACCTGCACCTGATAAACGATATACATTTATACATACATACATACAAAATATAATACTAGCAGAAGCCTATCTACATCTAATAACGTACGATAGATCAGAGTGCGGAAGAAGAAATTTATATACAAGATAATACATAAATTCCTTACTCTAACAAAATTCCTAACACTCAATACAGAATCTTAAATACCTCTAAACGAACTGACACCACTAAGGGATGTAGCCCCAGTACTCACCAGGTAACGGACTCTGGTCGTCTATCTGACCCACCAGATAGTCTCCACTCGTTGGTTCTACCCCCGTCTCGTCAACTGTAGGCTGTGAAACTAAAAAAAATAGGAAGGAACGGGTGAGTAACAATGGTTACCCAATAAGAAAACAAACAATTTCTGCCAATAACCCCTCATAACATGAACGAATAAGCATACTAAATCATTTTAACAATACGAAGTTTTACAGAAGAAACTACGATAAACTAGTACATATAGTTAGGGATGAGCAACTAAACATTTTAAAACTGACATTACATCAATCCATAGTACTCACTATAACATTTTCTTTATATACAAATCTACTTGATCAAATAGAAACATTAAACATGCATTTCACTTTATATATCAAAGTAAGACAACATATACATAATACACTATAATGGAGTATTGGAATTAGAAAGTTGGGATTCACAACTGAATCACTCCCAGTCGGGACATGATGTTACAATTCTTCTCTAACTTTTAGTTCTTGATTTTGTATCTGGTCGCTGTACTTACCACGCTTGATTGACCATTTATCCGGTTCAGGCCGGCCGTTTGACGTGATCGTAAGCAATAGGTCTTTTTTCGATGTATCAAAACGTTTAACTACTATAGATTGTTAGTAATCACTGACTAATCATCTTCGTCTATGCCTATCAGGCGTGCATGCGATTCCCAAATATACAAACCATTTGTATACAACCACCTTTACATTACAAGTTCACTAGTAAAGATAGAGATGAATAACCTGGATTCCAGTTGTGACTCCACTTTCATACGCGTCTCATACCACGTATGAGCTTGGTGGTCCCTAACGTACATCCCAGGATAGTACACCACTCCGGATGATATGACGCATTATCTCTTCAGGTATTCACAAACTATTTAACAGCTCACAAAATAGGTACATATATATATATATATATATTATTTTCATTTGAAAACAAAAGAGAAATTAATAATACAAAGTTGAGAATGGATATCCAGTTTCCTACCATGCAACTTGTAGCTACGTGGTTTTCGTCGTTATGACGGCCACAACTACTAAATATTGGAGTCGCCACCATTCAAATTGAAAAGGGGTGTGAATGGTCACCCGGTGTGTACCTATCGAAAAATTGTCATTTTTTTGGCGTTAGTGACTCGCAACGGATAAGGTTGATCAAACCTAGATGTTTGGGCAAGCGGCTCGGTTGGAAAAAAGGGAAGGTGTTAGGCACCCCTTTCTTCCCGCCACGTGGCAGTAACCTCAAATAACTCGGTCATTTTGATTTTTAAAAGAAAGTGAAAAGTGTGCCACATGGGTACATTTGTTCCCTAAGTAGGGATTTAATTTTGGCTTGATCATAGTATCATCTCATCGATGGAGATGATCCTTGTAGATCCAAGCCTTGGGGTCCATTCATGCTCAACTCATTTAAAATAAAATGAAAAGAGGGGGATGATAGAAGAGGGAAGAGGAGAGGGTAGAGAGAGGAAAAGGGGGGGGATGTTGATTGCTCCCACCTTGTACTCTTGGACTTTTTCTTCTTCTTTTTCTTCTTCTTCTTCTTCTTTGAATTCTCTTTAGTCCTTGGTGAGTTGAGAGTGAAGTTATTTTTTCTTAGAGTGTGTTATGAGAGAGTAGTGAGGAGGAGTAGATAGAGTATATTTTTTTCTTATGGAAACTTGGTGTAATCCTTTTTGGGATGAGAGGAGAGGTATTTATAGGTGTTTGGAGGCGGTTTGGTGGTATAATGGGGTTAAAATGTGAGAGAAGGGGTAATGACATAGGATTGAGGAGTGAAAGGTGTGAAATTTGAGGTGAAATAGAGGGTAAATATGTA